>NC_057799.1:530610276-530861446 GCF_018294505.1 Triticum aestivum
AACAACACCATCTCATCTCAAATCCTAGTTCATCTCTTGTCATAAATCTTTGTATCAAAACCTTAAATTGGTACCTGTGGGTGACTAGTAGTGTTGATTACATCTTGTAGTTGACGCTAGATGGTTTATTTGGTGAAAGATTATATGTTCAGATCCATTATAGTATTTAATATCCCTCTGATCTTGAACATGAATATTATTTGTGAGTAGTTGCCTTTGTTCTTGAGGCCACGGGAGAAGTCATGTTGCAAGTAATCATGTGAATTTGATATTCGTTCAATATTTTGATGATATGTATGTTGTGATTCCCTTAGTGGTGTTATGTGAACGTCGACTACATAACACTTCACCATCTTTGGACCAAAGGTAATGCATTGCGGAGTAGTTATTGAATGATGGGTTGCTAGAGTGACAGAAGCTTAAACCCTAGTTTATGCGCTATTCCGTAAGGGGATGATTTGGATCCATATATTTAATGCTATGGTTGGATTGGTATCTTAATTCATTTTTCATAGTTGCGGATGCTTGCGAGCGGGTTAATCATAAGTGGGAGGCTTGTTCAAGTAAGAACAACATCCAAGCACCGGCCCACCCACATATCAAATTATCAAAGTAGCGAACAAGAATCAAACCAACATGATGAAAGTTACTAGATGAAATTCCCGTGTACCCTCAAGAACGCTTTGCTTATTATAATAGACCATTCCGGCCTGCCCTTTGCTACAAAGAGGATTGGAAAACCTTGCTGCAGTTTTGTTACCTTTACCGTTATTTGCTCGTTACAATTTATCTTGCTACTAAACTAGTCGTTACCGACAATTTCAGTGCTTGCAGAAATTACCCTGCTGAAAACCGCTTGTCATTTCCTTTTGCTCCTCGTTGGGTTCGACACTCTTACTTATCGAAAGGACTACGATTGATCCCCTATACTTGTGGGTCATCAAGACTCTTTTCTGGCGCCGTTGCTGAAGGAAATATGCCCTAGAGGCAATAATAAAGTTATTATTTATTTCCTTGTATCATGATAAATGTTTATTATTCATGCTAGAATTGTATTAACCGGAAACATGATGCATGTGTGAATACATAGACAAACAGAGTGTCACTAGTATGTCTCTACTTGACTAGCTCGTTGATCAAAGATGGTTATGTTTCCTAGCCATAGACATGAGTTGTCATTTGATTAACGGGATCACATTATTAGGAGAATGATGTGATTGACTCGACCCATTCCGTTAGCTTAACACTTGATCGTTTAGTATGTTGCTATTGCTTTCTTCATGACTTATACATGTTCCTATGACTATGAGATTATGCAACTCCCTTTTACCGGAGGAACACTTTGTGTGCTACCAAACGTCACAATGTAACTGGGTGATTATAAAGGTGCTCTACAGGTGCCTCCGAAGGTACTTGTTGGGTTGGAGTATTTCGAGATTAGGATTTGTCACTCCGATTGTCGGAGAGGTATCTCTGGGCCCTCTCGGTAATGCACATCACTTAAGCCTTGCAAGCATTGCAACTAAAGAGTTTGTTGCAAGATGATGTATTACGGAACGAGTAAAGAGACTTGCCGGTAACGAGATTGAACTAGGTATTGAGATACCGACGATCGAATCTCGGGCAAGTAACATACCGATGACAAAGGGAACAACGTATGTTGTTATGTGGTCTGACTGATAAAGATCTTCGTAGAATATGTGGGAGCCAATATGAGCATCCAGGTTCCGCTATTGGTTATTGACCGGAGACGTGTCTCGGTCATGTCTACATAGTTCTCGAACCCGTAGGGTCCGCACGCTTAACGTTACGATGACAGTTATATTATGAGTTTATATGTTTTGATGTACCGAAGGTTGTTTGGAGTCCCGGATGTGATCACGGACATGACGAGGAGTCTCGAAATGGTCGAGACATAAAGATTGATATATTGGACGACTATATTCGGACACCGGAAGTGTTCCGGGTGATTTCGGAGAAAACCGGAGTGCCGGAGGGTTACCGGAACCCCCCCGGGAGAAGTAATGGGCCTTATGGGCCTTAGTGGAGAGAGAGAGGGGCAGCCAGGAGGGGCCCCGCGCCCCCTCCCCCTCTGGTCCGAATTGGACTAGGAGAGGGGGGCGGCGCCCCCCTTTCCTTCTCCCTCTCCCCCTTCCTTTCCCCCTCCTAGTAGGAGTAGGAAAGAGGGGAGTCCTACTCCTACTAGGAGGAGGACTCCTCCTCCTGGCGCGCCAACAAGGGCCGGCCGGCCTCCCCCTTGCTCCTTTATATACGGGGGCAGGGGGGCACCCCATAGATACAACAATTGATCTATTGATCTCTTAGCCGTGTGCGGTGCCCCCCTCCACCGTATTACACCTCGATAATATCGTAGCGGTGCTTAGGCGAAGCCCTGCGTCGGTAGAACATCATCATCGTGACCACGCCGTCGTGCTGACGAAACTCTCCCTCAACACTCGGCTGGATCGGAGTTCGAGGGACGTCATCGAGCTGAACGTGTGCTGAACTCGGAGGTGCCGTACGTTCGGTACTTGATCGGCCGGATCATGAAGACGTACGACTACATCAACCGCGTTGTGTTAACGCTTCCGCTTTCGGTCTACGAGGGTACGTGGACAACACTCTCCCCTCTCGTTGCTATGCATCACCATGATCTTGCGTGTTCGTAGGAATTTTTTTGAAATTACTACGTTTCCCAACAGTGGCATCCGAGCCAGGTTTTATGCGTTGATGTTATGCACGAGTAGAACACAAGTGAGTTGTGGGCGATATAAGTCATACTGCTTACCAGCATGTCATACTTTGGTTCAGCGGTATTGTGAGATGAAGCGGCCCGGACCAACATTACGCGTACGCTTACGCGAGACTGGTTTCACCGTTGCGAGCACTCGTTGCTTAAAGGTGACCGGCGGGTGTCTGTCTCTCTCACTTTAGTTGAACCGAGTGTGGCTACGCCCGGTCCTTGCGAAGGTTAAAACAGCACCAACTTGACAAACTATCGTTGTGGTTTTGATGCGTAGGTAAGAACGGTTCTTGCTAAGCCCGTAGCAGCCACGTAAAACTTGCAACAACAAAGTAGAGGACGTCTAACTTGTTTTTGCAGGGCATGTTGTGATGGGATATGGTCAAGACATGATACTGAATTTTATTGTATGAGATGATCATGTTTTGTAACCGAGTTATCGGCAACTGGCAGGAGCCATATGGTTGTCGCTTTATTGTATGCAATGCAATTGCCATGTAATTGTTTTACTTTATCACTAAGCGGTAGCGATAGACGTAGAAGCAATAGTTGGCGAGACGACAACGATGCAACGATGGAGATCAAGGTGTCACACCGATGACGATGGTGATCATGACGGTGCTTCGGAGATGGAGATCACAAGCACAAGATGATGATGGCCATATCATATCACTTATATTGATTGCATGTGATGTTTATCTTTTATGCATCTTATCTTGCTTTGATTGACGGTAGCATTATAAGATGATCCTTCACTAAATTATCAAAGTATAAGTGTTCTCCCTGAGTATGCACCGTTGCGAAAGTTCTTCGTGCTGAGACACCACGTGATGATCGGGTGTGATAGGCTCTACGTTCAAATACAACGGGTGCAAAACAGTTGCACACGCGGAATACTCAGGTTAAACTTGACGAGCCTAGCATATAACAGTGGTGCAAAGCTGATGGACGTCTGGCAGAGCAAAGCTGATGACTACTCGATAGTTCAGTGTGCCATGCTTTACGGCTTAGAACCGGGTCTTCAACGACGTTTTGAACGTCATGGAGCATATGAGATGTTCCAGGAGTTGAAGTTAATATTTCAAGCAAATGCCCGGATTGAGAGATATGAAGTCTCCAATAAGTTCTACAGCTGCAAGATGGAAGAGAATAGTTCTGTCAGTGAGCATATACTCAAAATGTCTGGGTATAACAATCACTTGATTCAACTGGGAGTTAATCTTCCGGATGATAGCGTCATTGACAGAATTCTTCAATCACTGCCACCAAGCTACAAGAGCTTTGTGATGAACTATAATATGCAAGGGATGGATAAGACGATTCCCGAGCTCTTCGCAATGCTAAAGGCTGCGGAGGTAGAAATCAAAAAGGAGCATCAAGTGTTGATGGTCAATAAGACCACTAGTTTCAAGAAAAAGGGTAAAGGGAAGAAGAAGGGGAACTTCAAGAAGAACAACAAACAAGTTGCTGCTCAGGAGAAGAAACCCAAGTTTGGACCTAAGCCTGAAACTGAGTGCTTCTACTGCAAGCAGACTGGTCACTGGAAGCGAAACTGCCCCAAGTATTTGGCGGATAAGAAGGATGGCAAGGTGAACAAAGGTATATGTGATATACATGTTATTGATGTGTACCTTACTAATGCTCACAGTAGCACCTGGGTATTTGATACTGGTTCTGTTGCTAATATTTGCAACTCGAAACAGGGGCTACGGATTAAGCGAAGATTGGCTAAGGACGAGGTGACGATGCGCGTGGGAAATGGTTCCAAAGTCGATGTGATCGCGGTCGTCACGCTACCTCTACATCTACCTCCAGGATTAGTTTTAGACCTAAATAATTGTTATTTGGTGCCAGCGTTAAGCATGAACATTATATCTGGATCTTGTTTGATGCGAGACGGTTATTCATTTAAATCAGAGAATAATGGTTGTTCTATTTATATGAGTAATATCTTTTATGGTCATGCACCCTTGAAGAGTGGTCTATTTTTGTTGAATCTCGATAGTAGTGATACACATATTCATAATATTGAAGCCAAAAGATGCAGAGTTGATAATGATAGTGCAACTTATTTGTGGTACTGCCGTTTAGGTCATATCGGTGTAAAGCGCATGAAGAAACTCCATACTGATGGACTTTTGGAACCACTTGATTATGAATCACTTGGTACTTGCGAACCGTGCCTCATGGGCAAGATGACTAAAACACCGTTCTCCGGAACTATGGAGAGAGCAACAGATTTGTTGGAAATCATACATACAGATGTATGTGGTCCGATGGATATTGAGGCTCGTGGCGGATATCGTTATTTTCTCACCTTTACAGATGATTTGAGCAGATATGGGTATATCTACTTAATGAAACATAAGTCTGAAACATTTGAAAGGTTCAAAGAATTTCAGAGTGAAGTTGAAAATCATCGTAACAAGAAAATAAAGTTTCTACGATCAGATCGTGGAGGAGAATATTTGAGTTACGAGTTTGGTCTACATTAGAAACAATGCGGAATAGTTTCGCAACTCACGCCACCCGGAACACCACAACGTAATGGTGTGTCCGAACATCGTAATCGTACTTTACTAGATATGGTGCGATCTATGATGTCTCTTACTGATTTACCGCTATCGTTTTGGGGTTATGCTTTAGAGACGGCTGCATTCACATTAAATAGGGCACCATCAAAATCCGTTGAGATGACGCCTTATGAACTGTGGTTTGGCAAGAAACCAAAGTTGTCGTTTCTTAAAGTTTGGGGCTGCGATGCTTATGTGAAAAAACTTCAACCTAATAAGCTCGAACCCAAATCGGAGAAATGTGTCTTCATAGGATACCCAAAGGAGACTGTTGGGTACACCTTCTATCACAGATCCGAAGGCAAAACTTTTGTTGCTAAATTCGGAAATTTTCTGGAGAAGGAGTTTCTCTCGAAAGAAGTGAGTGGGAGGAAAGTAGAACTTGATGAGGTAACTGTACCTGCTCCCTTATTGGAAAGTAGTTCATCACAGAAACCAGTTTCTACGACACCTACGCCAATTAGTGAGGAAGTTAATGATGATGATCATGAAACTTCAGATCAAGTTATTACTGAACCTCGTAGATCAACCAGAGTAAGAGCCGCACCAGAGTGGTACGGTAATCCTGTTCTGGAGGTTATGTTACTAGACCATGACGAACCTACGAACTATGAAGAAGCGATGGTGAGCCCAGATTCCGCAAAATGGCTTGAGGCCATGAAATCCGAGCTGGGATCCATGTATGAGAACAAAGTATGGACTTTGGTTGACTTGCCCGATGATCGGCAACCATTGAAAATAAATGGATCTTCAAGAAGAAGACTGACGCTGACGGTAATGTTACTGTCTATAAAGCTCGACTTGTTGCGAAAGGTTTTCGACAAGTTCAAGGGATTGACTACGATGAGACCTTCTCACCCGTAGCGATGCTTAAGTCTGTCCGAATCATGTTAGCAATTGCCGCATTTTATGATTATGAAATTTGGCAAATGGATGTCAAAACTGTTGGTATCGTAGCCTAATTTAAAATTTTCCTACGCTCACCAAGATGCATCTATGGAGTCTACTAGCAACGAGGGGAAGGAGTGCATCTACATACCCTTGTAGATCGCGAGCGGAAGCGTTCCAATGAACGTGGATGACGGAGTCGTACTCGCCGTGATCCAAATCACCGATGACCGAGTGCCGAACGGACGGCACCTCCGCGTTCAACACACGTACGGTGCAGCGACGTCTCCTCCTTCTTGATCCAGCAAGGGGGAAGGAGAGGTTGATGGAGATCCAGCAGCACGACGGCGTGGTGGTGGATGTAGCGGGTCTCGGCAGGGCTTCACTAAGCTTCTGCGAGAGAGTGAGAGGTGTTGCAGGGGAGGAGGGAGACGCCCAAGGCTGTTGTGTGCTGCCCTCCCTCCCCCCCTTTATATAGGCCCCCTGGGGGGGGCGCCGGCCCCAAGAGATGGGATCTCAAGGGGGGGGGGCGGCGGCCACAAGGGGGGAAGGGGTTGCCTTGCCCCCCAAGGCAAGGGGGAACTCCCCCTAGGGTTCCCAACCCTAGGCGCATGGGGGGAGGCCCAAGGGGGGCGCCCCAGCCCACTAAGGGCTGGTTCCCTTCCACTTTCAGCCCACGGGGCCCTCCGGGATAGGTGGCCCCACCCGGTGGACCCCCGGGACCCTTCCGGTGGTCCCGGTGCAATACCGGTAACCCCCGAAACTTTCCCGGTGGCCGAAACTGGACTTCCTATATATAATTCTTCACCTCCGGACCATTCCGGAACCTCTCGTGACGTCCGGGATCTCATCCGGGACTCCGAACAACTTTCGGGTTTCCGCATACATATATCTCTACAACCCTAGCGTCACCGAACCTTAAGTGTGTAGACCCTACGGGTTCGGGAGACATGCAGACATGACCGAGACGCCTCTCTGGTCAATAACCAACAGCGGGATCTGGATACCCATGTTGGCTCCCACATGTTCCACGATGATCTCATCGGATGAACCACGGTGTCGAGGATTCAATCAATTCGTATGCAATTCCCTTTGTCAATCGGTATGTTACTTGCCCGAGATTCGATCGTCGGTATCCCAATACCTTGTTCAATCTCGTTACCGGCAAGTCTCTTTACTCGTACCGCAATGCATGATCCCGTGACTAACGCCTTAGTCACATTGAGCTCATTATGATGATGCATTACCGAGTGGGCCCAGAGATACCTCTCCGTCACACGGAGTGACAAATCCCAGTCTCGATCCGTGCCAACCCAACAGACACTTTCGGAGATACCCGTAGTGCACCTTTATAGTCACCCAGTTATGTTGTGACGTTTGGCACACCCAAAGCACTCCTACGGTATCCGGGAGTTGCACGATCTCATGGTCTAAGGAAAAGATACTTGACATTGGAAAAGCTCTAGCAAACGAAACTACACGATCTTTATGCTATGCTTAGGATTGGGTCTTGTCCATCACATCATTCTCCTAATGATGTGATCCCGTTATCAATGACATCCAATGTCCATAGTCAGGAAACCATGACTATCTATTGATCAACGAGCTAGTCAACTAGAGGCTTACTAGGGACACTTTGTGGTCTATGTATTCACACATGTATTACGATTTCCGGACAATACAATTATAGCATGAATAATAGACAATTACCATGAACAAAGAAATATAATAATAACCATTTATTATTGCCTTTAGGGCATATTTCCAACAGTCTCCCACTTGCACTAGAGTCAATAATCTAGTTACATTGTGATGAATCGAACACCCATTGCGTCCTGGTGTTGATCATGTTTTGCCCTAGGGAGAGGTTTAGTCAACGGATCTGCTACATTCAGGTCCGTGTGTACTTTACAAATATCTATGTCTCCATTTTGAACACTTTCACGAATGGAGTTGAAGCGACGCTTGATATGCCTGGTCTTCTTGTGAAACCTGGGCTCCTTCGCAAGGGCAATAGCTCCAGTGTTGTCACAGAAGAGAGTCATCGGGCCCGACGCATTGGGAATCACCCCTAGGTCGGTAATGAACTCCTTCATCCAGACTGCTTCCTGTGCTGCCTCCGAGGCTGCCATGTACTCCGCTTCACATGTAGATCCCGCCACGACGCTTTGCTTGCAACTGCACCAGCTTACTACTCCTCCATTCAAAATATACACGTATCCGGTCTGTGACTTCGAGTCATCCAGATCTGTGTCGAAGCTAGCGTCGACGTAACCCTTTACGACGAGCTCTTCGTCACCTCCATAAACGAGAAACATATCCTTAGTCCTCTTCAGGTACTTAGGATATTCTTGACCGCTGTCCAGTGTTCCTTGCCGGGATTACTTTGGTACCTTCCTACCAAACTTACGGCAAGGTTTACATCAGGTCTGGTACACAGCATGGCATACATAATAGACCCTATGGTCGAGGCATAGGGGATGACACTCATCTCTTCTATATCTTCTGCCGTGGTCGGGCATTGAGCCGTGCTCAATTGCACACCTTGCAATACAGGCAAGAACCCCTTCTTGGACTGATCCATATTGAACTTCTTCAATATCTTGTCAAGGTATGTACTTTGTGAAAGACCAATGAGGCGTCTTGATCTATCTCTATAGATCTTGATGCCTAATATATAAGCAGCTTCTCCAAGGTCCTTCATTGAAAAACACTTATTCAAATAGGCCTTTATACTTTCCAAGAATTCTATATCATTTCCCATCAATAGTATGTCATCCACATATAATATGAGAAATGCTACAGAGCTCCCACTCACTTTCTTGTAAACACAGGCTTCTCCATAAGTCTGTGTAAACCCAAACGCTTTGATCATCTCATCAAAGCGAATGTTCCAACTCCGAGATGCTTGCACCAGCCCATAGATTGAGCGTTGGAGCTTGCATACTTTGTTAGCATTCTTAGGATCGACAAAACCTTCCGGCTGCATCATATACAACTCTTCCTTAAGGAAGCCGTTAAGGAATGCCGTCTTGACGTCCATCTGCCATATCTCATAATCATAGTATGCGGCAATTGCTAACATGATTCGGACGGACTTCAGCTTCGCTACGGGTGAGAAAGTCTCATCGTAGTCAACCCCTTGAACTTGTCGATAACCCTTAGCGACAAGTCGAGCTTTGTAGATGGTCACATTACCATCTGCGTTCGTCTTCTTCTTAAAGATCCATTTGTTTTCTATGGCTCGCCGCTCATCGGGCAAGTCAGTCAAAGTCCATACTTTGTTTTCATACATGGATTCTATCTCGGATTTCATGGCTTCTAGCCATTTGTCGGAATCCGGGCCCGCCATCGCTTCTTCATAGTTCGAAGGTTCACCGTTGTCTAACAACATGATTTCCAGGACAGGGTTGCCGTACCACTCTGGTGCGGAACGTGTCCTTGTGGACCTACGAAGTTCAGTAACTTGATCTGAAGTTTCATGATCATCATCATTAACTTCCTCCCCAGTCGGTGTAGGCACCACAGGAACATTTTCCCGCGTTGCGCTACTTTCCGGTTCGGAAGGGGTGACTATCACCTCATCAAGTTCCACTTTCCTCCCACTCAATTCTTTCGAGAGAAACTCCTTCTCTAGAAAGGACCCGTTCTTGGCAACGAAGATCTTGCCTTCGGATCTAAGGTAGAAGGTATACCCAATAGTTTCCTTAGGGTATCCTATGAAGACGCATTTTTCCGATTTGGGTTCGAGCTTTTCAGGTTGAAGTTTCTTGACATAAGCATCGCATCCCCAAACTTTTAGAAACGACAGCTTAGGTTTCTTCCCAAACCATAATTCATACGGTGTCGTCTCAACGGATTTAGACGGTGCCCTATTTAAAGTGAATGCGGCAGTCTCTAAAGCATAACCCCAAAATGAGAGCGGTAAATCGGTAAGAGACATCATAGATCGCACCATATCCAATAGAGTGCGATTACGACGTTCGGACACACCATTTCTCTGAGGTGTTCTAGGCGGCGTGAGTTGTGAAACTATTCCACATTTCCTTAAGTGTGTACCAAATTCGTGACTTAAATATTCTCCACCACGATCTGATCGTAAGAATTTTATTTTCCTGTCACGTTGATTCTCGACTTCACTCTGAAATTCCTTGAACTTTTCAAAGGTTTCAGACTTGTGTTTCATTAGGTAGACATACCCATATCTACTTAAATCATCAGTGAGAGTGAGAACATAACGATATCCTCCGCGAGCCTCAACACTCATTGGACCGCACACATCGGTATGTATGATTTCCAATAAGTTGGTTGCTCGCTCCATTGTTCCGGAGAACGGAGTCTTGGTCATCTTACCCATGAGGCATGGTTCGCACGTGTCAAATGATTCGTAATCAAGAGACTCCAAAAGTCCATCTGCATGGAGCTTCTTCATGCGCTTGACACCAATGTGACCAAGGCGGCAGTGCCACAAGTATGTGGGACTATCGTTATCAACTTTACATCTTTTGGTATTCACACTATGAACGTGTGTAACATCACGTTCGAGATTCATCCAAAATAAACCATTGACCAGCGGGGCATGACCATAAAACATATCTCTCAAATAAATAGAACAACCATTATTCTCAGATTTAAATGAGTAGCCATCTCGAATTAAACGAGATCCAGATACAATGTTCATGCTCAAAGCTGGCACTAAATAACAATTATTGAGGTTTAAAACTAATCCCGTGGGTAGATGCAGAGGTAGCGTGCCAACGGCGATCACATCGACCTTGGAACCATTCCCGACGCGCATCGTCACCTCGTCCTTTGCCAGTCTCCGTTTATTCTGTAGTTCCTGCTTTGAGTTACAAATATGAGCAACCGCACCGGTATCAAATACCCAGGAGCTACTACGAGTACTGGTAAGGTACACATCAATTACTTGTATATCACATATACCTTGGGTGTTGCCGGCCTTCTTCTTGTCCGCTAAATATTTGGGGCAGTTCCGCTTCCAGTGACCACTTCCCTTGCAATAAAAGCACTCAGTCTCGAGCTTGGGTCCATTCTTTGACTTCTTCCCGGTAACTGGTTTACCGGGCACGGCAACTCCCTTGCCGTCCTTCTTGAAGTTCTTCTTACCCTTGCCCTTCTTGAACTTGGTGGTTTTATTCACCATCAACACTTGATGTTCTTTTCTGATCTCTACCTCAGCTGATTTCAGCATTGAATATACCTCAGGAATGGTCTTTTCCATCCCCTGCATATTGTAGTTCATCACAAAGCTCTTGTAGCTTGGTGGAAGCGACTGGAGGATTCTGTCAATGACCGCGTCATTCGGAAGATTAACTCCCAGCTGAGACAAGCGGTTATGCAACCCAGACATTCTGAGTATGTGCTCACTAACAGAACTGTTCTCCTCCATTTTACAGCTGAAGAACTTGTCGGAGACTTCATATCTCTCGACTCGGGCATGAGCTTGAAAAACCAGTTTCAGCTCCTCGAACATCTCATATGCTCCATGTTTCTCAAAACGCTTTTGGTGACCCGGTTCTAAGCTGTAAAGCATGCCGCACTGAACGAGGGAGTAATCATCAGCACGCTGCTGCCAAGCGTTCATAACGTCTTGGTTCTCAGGGATTGGTGCTTCACCTAGCGGTGCTTCTAAGACATAATCTTTCTTGGCTACTATGAGGATGAGCCTCAGGTTCCGGACCCAGTCCGTATAATTGCTGCCATCATCTTTCAGCTTGGTTTTCTCTAGGAACGCGTTGAAATTGAGGACAACGTTGGCCATTTGATCTACAAGACATAGTGTAAAGATTTTAGACTAAGTTCATGATAATTGAGTTCATCTAATCAAATTATTTAATGAACTCCCACTCAGATAGACATCCCTCTAGTCATCTAAGTGAAACATGATCCGAGTCAACTAGGCCGTGTCCGATCATCACGTGAGACGGACTAGTCAAGATCGGTGAACATCTCCATGTTGATCGTATCTTCTATACGACTCATGCTCGACCTTTCGGTCCTCCGTGTTCCGAGGCCATGTCTGTACATGCTAGGCTCGTCAAGTCAACCTAAGTGTATTGCGTGTGTTCCGAGGCCATGTCTGTACATGCTAGGCTCGTCAACACCCGTTGTATTCGAACGTTAGAATCTATCACACCCGATCATCACGTGGTGCTTTGAAACAACAAACCTTCGCAACGGTGCACAGTTAGGGTGAACACTTTCTTGAAATTATTATAAGGGATCATCTTACTTACTACCGTCGTTCTAAGCAAATAAGATGCAAAATATGATAAACATCACATGCAATCAAATAGTGACATGATATGGCCAATATCATCATGCTCCTTTGATCTCCATCTTCGGGGCACCATGATCATCTTTGTCACCGGCATGACACCATGATCTCCATCATCATGATCTCCATCATTGTGTCTTCATGAAGTCGTCACGCCAACGATTACTTCTACTTGTATGGCTAACGCGTTTAGCAACAAAGTAAAGTAAATTACATGGCGTTATTCAATGACACGCAGGTGCTAAATAATAAAGACAACTCCTATGGCTCCTGCCGGTTGTCATACTCATCGACATGCAAGTCGTGATTCCTATTACAAGAATATGATCAATCTCATACATCACATATATCATTCATCACATCTTCTGGCCATATCACATCACATAGCACTTGCTGCAAAAACAAGTTAGACGTCCTCTAATTGTTGTTGCAAGTTTTTACGTGGTTTGTAGGTTTCTAGCAAGAACGTTTTCTTACCTACGTATGACCACAACGTGATTTGCCAATTTCTATTTACCCTTCATAAGGACCCTTTTCATCGAATCCGTTCCGACTAAAGTAGGAGAGACAGACACCCGCTAGCCACCTTATGCAACTAGTGCATGTCAGTCGGTGGAACCTGTCTCACGTAAGCGTACGTGTAAGGTCGGTCCGGGCCGCTTCATCCTACAATGCTGCCGAAACAAGAAACGACTAGTAGCGGCAAGAAGAATTGGCAACATCAACGCCTACAACTTCTTTGTGTTCTACTCGTGCATAGTAACTACGCATAGGCCTGGCTCATGATGCCACTGTTGGTATCGTAGCATAATTTAAAATTTTCCTACGCTCACCAAGATGCATCTATGGAGTCTACTAGCAACGAGGGGAAGGAGTGCATCTACATACCCTTGTAGATCGCGAGCGGAAGCGTTCCAATGAACGTGGATGACGGAGTCGTACTCGCCGTGATCCAAATCACCGATGACCGAGTGCCGAACGGACGGCACCTCCGCGTTCAACACACGTACGGTGCAGCGACGTCTCCTCCTTCTTGATCCAGCAAGGGGGAAGGAGAGGTTGATGGAGATCCAGCAGCACGACGGCGTGGTGGTGGATGTAGCGGGTCTCGGCAGGGCTTCACTAAGCTTCTGCGAGAGAGTGAGAGGTGTTGCAGGGGAGGAGGGAGACGCCCAAGGCTGTTGTGTGCTGCCCTCCCTCCCCCCCTTTATATAGGCCCCCTGGGGGGGGCGCCGGCCCCAAGAGATGGGATCTCAAGGGGGGGGGGCGGCGGCCACAAGGGGGGAAGGGGTTGCCTTGCCCCCCAAGGCAAGGGGGAACTCCCCCTAGGGTTCCCAACCCTAGGCGCATGGGGGGAGGCCCAAGGGGGGCGCCCCAGCCCACTAAGGGCTGGTTCCCTTCCACTTTCAGCCCACGGGGCCCTCCGGGATAGGTGGCCCCACCCGGTGGACCCCCGGGACCCTTCCGGTGGTCCCGGTGCAATACCGGTAACCCCCGAAACTTTCCCGGTGGCCGAAACTGGACTTCCTATATATAATTCTTCACCTCCGGACCATTCCGGAACCTCTCGTGACGTCCGGGATCTCATCCGGGACTCCGAACAACTTTCGGGTTTCCGCATACATATATCTCTACAACCCTAGCGTCACCGAACCTTAAGTGTGTAGACCCTACGGGTTCGGGAGACATGCAGACATGACCGAGACGCCTCTCTGGTCAATAACCAACAGCGGGATCTGGATACCCATGTTGGCTCCCACATGTTCCACGATGATCTCATCGGATGAACCACGGTGTCGAGGATTCAATCAATCCGTATGCAATTCCCTTTGTCAATCGGTATGTTACTTGCCCGAGATTCGATCGTCGGTATCCCAATACCTTGTTCAATCTCGTTACCGGCAAGTCTCTTTACTCGTACCGCAATGCATGATCCCGTGACTAACGCCTTAGTCACATTGAGCTCATTATGATGATGCATTACCGAGTGGGCCCAGAGATACCTCTCCGTCACACGGAGTGACAAATCCCAGTCTCGATCCGTGCCAACCCAACAGACACTTTCGGAGATACCCGTAGTGCACCTTTATAGTCACCCAGTTACGTTGTGACGTTTGGCACACCCAATGCACTCCTACGGTATCCGGGAGTTGCACGATCTCATGGTCTAAGGAAAAGATACTTGACATTGGAAAAGCTCTAGCAAACGAAACTACACGATCTTTATGCTATGCTTAGGATTGGGTCTTGTCCATCACATCATTCTCCTAATGATGTGATCCCGTTATCAATGACATCCAATGTCCATAGTCAGGAAACCATGACTATCTGTTGATCAACGAGCTAGTCAACTAGAGGCTTACTAGGGACACTTTGTGGTCTATGTATTCATACATGTATTACGATTTCCGGACAATACAATTATAGCATGAATAATAGACAATTACCATGAACAAAGAAATATAATAATAACCATTTATTATTGCCTCTAGGGCATATTTCCAACAAAAACTGCATTCCTGAATGGATTTCTGGAAGAAGAGTTGTATATGATGCAACCGGAAGGTTTTGTCGATCCAAAGGAAGCTAACAAAGTGTGCAAGCTCCAGCGATCCATTTATGGACTGGTACAAGCCTCTCGGAGTTGGAATAAACGCTTTGATAGTGTGATCAAAGCATTTGGTTTTATACAGACTTTTGGAGAAGCCTGTATTTACAAGAAAGTGAGTGGGAGCTCTGTAGCATTTCTGATATTATATGTGGATGACATATTGCTGATTGGAAATGATATAGAATTTCTGGATAGCATAAAGGGATACTTGAATAAGAGTTTTTCAATGAAAGACCTCGGTGAAGCTGCGTATATATTGGGCATCAAGATCTATAGAGATAGATCAAGACGCTTAATTGGACTTTCACAAAGCACATACCTTGACAAAGTTTTGAAGAAGTTCAAAATGGATCAAGCAAAGTAAGGGTTCTTGCCTGTGTTACAAGGTGTGAAATTGAGTAAGACTCAATGCCCGACCACTGCAGAAGATAGAGAGAAGATGAAAGATGTCCCCTATGCTTCAGCCATAGGCTCTATCATGTATGCAATGCTGTGTACCAGACCTGATGTATGCCTTGCTATAAGTCTAGCAGGAAGGTACCAAAGTAATCCAGGAGTGGATCACTGGACAGCGGTCAAGAACATCCTGAAATACCTGAAAAGGACTAAGGATATGTTTCTCATATATGGAGGTGACAAAGAGCTCATCGTAAATGGTTACGTTGATGCAAGCTTTGACACTGATTCGGACGATTCTAAATCGCAAACCGGATACGTGTTTACATTGAACGGTGGAGCTGTCAGTTGGTGCAGTTCTAAACAAAGCGTCGTGGCGGGATCTACGTGTGAAGCAGAGTACATAGCTGCTTCGGAAGCAGCAAATGAAGGAGTCTGGATGAAGGAGTTCATATCTGATCTAGGTGTCATACCTAGTGCATCGGGTCCAATGAAAATCTTTTGTGACAATACTGGTGCTATTGCCTTAGCAAAGGAATCCAGATTTCACAAGAGAACCAAGCACATCAAAAGACGCTTCAATTCCATCCGGGATTTAGTCCAGGTGGGAGACATAGAAATTTGCAAGATACATACGGATCTGAATGTTGCAGACCCGTTGACTAAGCCTCTTCCACGAGCAAAACATGATCAGCACCAAGGCTCCATGGGTGTAAGGATCATTACTGTGTAATCTAGATTATTGACTCTAGTGAAAGTGGGAGACTGAAGGAAATATGCCCTAGAGGCAATAATAAAGTTATTATTTATTTCCTTATATCATGATAAATGTTTATTATTCATGCTAGAATTGTATTAACCGGAAACATGATACATGTGTGAATACATAGACAAACAGAGTATCACTAGTATGCCTCTACTTGACTAGCTCGCTGATCACAGATGGTTATGTTTCCTAGCCATAGACATGAGTTGTCATTTGATTAACGGGATCACATTATTAGGAGAATGATGTGATTGACTCGACCCATTCCGTTAGCTTAGCACTTGATCGTTTAGTATGTTGCTATTGCTTTCTTCATGACTTATACATGTTCCTATGACTATGAGATTATGCAACTCCCGTTTACCGGAGGAACACTTTGTGTGCTACCAAACGTCACAATGTAACTGGGTGATTATAAAGGTGCTCTACAGGTGTCTCCGAAGGTACTTGTTGGGTTGGCGTTTTTCGAGATTAGGATTTGTCACTCAGATTGTCGGAGAGGTATCTCTGGGCCCTCTCGGTAATGCACATCACTTAAGCCTTGCAAGCATTGCAACTAAAGAGTTTGTTGCAAGATGATGTATTACGGAACGAGTAAAGAGACTTGCCGGTAACCAGATTGAACTAGGTATTGAGATACCGACGATCGAATCTCGGGCAAGTAACATACCGATGACAAAGGGAACAACGTATGTTGTTATGCGGTCTGACCGATAAAGATCTTCGTAGAATATGTGGGAGCCAATATGAGAATCCAGGTTCCGCTATTGGTTATTGACCAGAGACGTGTCTCGGTCATGTCTACATAGTTCTCGAACCCGTAGGGTCCGCACGCTTAACGTTACGATGACAGTTATATTATGAGTTTATATGTTTTGATGTACCAAAGGTTGTTCGGAGTCCCGGATGTGATCACGGACATGACGAGGAGTCTCGAAATGGCCGAGACATAAAGATTGATATATTGGACGACTATATTCGGACACCGGAAGTGTTCCGGGTGATTTCGGAGAAAACCGGAGTGCCGGAGGGTTACCGGGACCCCCCGGGAGAAGTAATGGGCCTTATGGGCCTTAGTGGAGAGAGAGAGGGGCAGCCAGGAGGGGCCGCGCACCCCTTCCCCCTCTGGTCCGAATTGGACTAGGAGAGGGGGGCGGCGCCCCCTTTCCTTCTCCCTCTCCCCCTTCCTTTCCCCCTCCTAGTTGGAGTAGGAAAGAGGGGAGTCCTACTCCTACTAGGAGGAGGACTCCTCCTCCTGGCGCGCCAACAAGGGCCGGCCGGCCTCCCCCTTGCTCCTTTATATACGGGGGTAGGGGGCACCCCATAGATACAACAATTGATCTATTGATCTCTTAGCCGTGTGCGGTGCCCCCCTCCACCATATTACACCTCGGTAATATCGTAGCGGTGCTTAGGCGAAGCCCTGCGTCGGTAGAACATCATCATCGTCACCACGCCGTCGTGCTGACGAAACTCTCCCTCAACACTCGGCTGGATCGGAGTTCAAGGGACGTCATCGAGCTGAACGTGTGTTGAACTCGGAGGTGCCGTACGTTCGGTACTTGATCGATCGGATCGTGAAGACGTACGACTACATCAACCGCGTTGTGTTAACGCTTCCGCTTTCGGTCTACGAGGGTACGTGGACAACACTCTCCCCTCTCGTTGCTATGAATCACCATGATCTTGCGTGTTCGTAGGAAATTTTTTGAAATTACTACGTTCCCCAACAGTTGCCGGGGAGTGAAGCGCTCTTCGTAAGTGGAAATTGGTATGGGAAAATTTATATTACGTGCTGAAATTTACTGTTACTTGTCACTATGGAAAACAATTCTTTGAGGGGTTTGTTCGGGGTATCTTCACCTCGACCGAAAACACAAAGAGTTTCCCTCAACCTACTGGACCTACCGAAAATATTGGTTATGAAATTCCTCCGGGTATGATAGAGAAACTGCTAGCTAATCCTTATGCAGGAGTTGGAACACTACATCCTGATATGCACCTAATCTATGTGGATGAAGTTTGTGGATTATTTAAGCTTACAGGTTTACCCGGAGATGAAGTCAAGAATAAGGTTTTCCCTTTATCTTTGTGGGGGGGCATTGACTTGTGCAGACTCTAAGAAGTTAATTTGAGCTCAAATTGTGCACCTAAATTAAAAGAACTCCCACATACACTCCTACACTAAAATCGACAAACCACTCTACTTCTAGAGCATTTGAAATGATCTAAACTAGCAGTGAGAGATGAAAGGATGAAGTAGCTAACCTTTGAGAACACTTGTGTAGTTGGTGCACCGCCAAACCTAGACAAATCTTGGGGAAAATGGAGCTTGGAGGTCGAGCTTGGAGAGGAGAAAGACATTTCATCGAACACCTCATGTGCATAGGAGGTGAAAACAGAGAGCAACACACCTCTCACACGCCGGCCGGACAAAAAACAGAGGAGTGAGCGGGCAGGGACATATACATAGGCATCTCTTTAGTCCCGGTTCCAGCCACCAACCGGGACTAAAGGGGCTGCGGCAGGAGCGAGTACCTTTAGTCCCTGTTCGTGTCTAGAACCGGGACTAAAGGGGTCAGACGAACCGGGACTGGCGTCCTGACCTCACAAACCAGGACTGATACATCCATTAGTCCCGGTTCGTAACACGATCAGGACTAATGCAATTATCTGGCCTGGACCAAAGCCCTGTTTTCTACTAGTGCCGGTCTTGCGACTGCGAGGATAGCCGGCATCTTCAACTGCAACCCGCAAAAAAAAAACCGGCGCCACAAAAAATCCCACATATGTCCGCGGACAGGGTACTGGACATGCATGCGGGGTCGGCATCCAATGCTAGCCATATACATTTTCACAACAACTCGAATCAACCGGACCAAATTCGATCAAACAGGACGAATTTTGATATAAACACGGCGGATTTCATTGAAAGTAGGTCATTTTGTGCAGAAAACCGGACGATATTTCGTCCGATGAACTAAAACCTAAAACTAAAATCCTAAGCTATCCTATACTTCACGATGATCTCGTAGGCCATGCCGGGCTGGCCGGCTCCTCCTCCTTCGTCATCGTTGCCGACCCGTCGTCGGAGTTATTGTCATCGGGCTTGGGGCGGCGGAAGGTGGTGGCTCAGCGGCAAGGCTTCCCGACGGTCACCCGATGATACGTCTCCAACGTATCTATAATTTTTTATTGTTCCATGCTATTATATTATCCATCTTGGATGTTTAATGGGCTTTACTATGCACTTTTATATTATTTTTGGGACTAACCTATTAATCCAGAGCCCAGTGCCAGTTTCTGTTTTTTTCCTTGCTTCAGTGTTTCGCAGAAAAGGAATATCAAACGGAGTCCAAACGGAATGAAACCTTCGGAAAGTTATTTTTGGAACGAAAGTAATCCAGGGGACTTGGAGTGCACGTTAGGGAATCAACGAGGAGGGCACGAGGCAGGGGGCGCGCCCACCCCCCTGGGTGTGCCCTCCACCCTCGTGGGCCCCTCGTGGCTCCCCTGACCGACTTCTTTTGCCTATATATATATATATCCATATACCCTAAAACCATCGGGGAACAGAATAGATCGGGAGTTCCACCACCGCAAGCCTTTGTAGCCACCAAAAACCAATGGGGACCCTGTTCCGGCACCCTGCCGGAGGGGGGATCCCTCACCGGTGGCTATCTTCATCATCCCGGCGATCTCCATGACTAGGAGAGAGTAGTTCACCCTCGGGGCTGAGGGTATGTACCAGTAGCTATGTGTTTGATCTCTCTCTCTCTCTCGTGTTCTTGAGGTGGTACGATCTTGATGTATCGCGAGCTTTGCTACTATAGTTGGATCTTATGATGTTTCTCCCCCTCTACTCTCTTGTAATGGATTGAGTTTTCCCTTTGAAGTTATCTTATCGTATTGAGTCTTTAAGGATTTGAGAACACTTTATGTATGTCTTGCATGTGCTTATCTGTGGTGACAATGGGATATCACGTGATCTACTTGATGTATGTTTTGGTGATCAACTTGCGGGTTCAGTGACCTTGTGAACTTATGCATAGGGGTTGGCACCCATTTTCGTCTTGACTCTCCGGTAGAAACTTTGGGGCACTCTTTGAAGTTCTTTGTGTTGGTTGAATAGATGAATCTGAGATTGTGTGATGCATATCGTATAATCATACCCACGGATACTCGTGGTGACATTGGAGTATCCAGTTGACATTAGGGTTTTGGTTGATTTGTGTCTTAAGTTGTTATTCTAGTACGAACTCTATGATAGATCGAACGAAAAGAATAGCTTCATGTTATTTTACTACGGACTCTTGAATAGATCAATCAGAAAGAATAACTTTGAGGTGGTTTCGTACCCTACCATAATCTCTTCGTTTGTTCTCCGCTATTAGTGACTTTGGAGTGACTCTTTGTTGCATGTTGAGGGATAGTTATATGATCCAATTATGTTATTATTGTTGAGAGAACTTGCACTAGTGAAAGTATGAACCCTAGGCCTTGTTTCCTAGCATTGCAATACCATTTACGCTCACTTTTATCGCTTGCTACCTTGCTGTTTTTATATTTTCATATTACAAGTACTCATATCTACTATCCATATTGCACTTGTATCACCATCTCTCTTCGCCGAACTAGTGCACCTATACAATTTACCATTGTATTGGGTGTGTTGGGGACACAAGAGACTCTTTTTTATTTGGTTGCAGGGTTGCTTGAGAGAGACCATCTTCATCCTATGCCTCCCACGGATTGATAAACCTTAGGTCATCCACTTGAGGGAAATTTTCTACTGTCCTACAAACCTCTGCACTTGGAGGCCCAACAACGTCTACAAGAAGAAGGTTGTATAGTAGACATCAAACTCTTTTCTGGCACCGTTGCCGGGGAGGTGAGTGCTTGAAGGTGTATCTTTAGATCTTGCAACTGAATCTTTTTGTTTCTTGTTTTATCACTAGTTTAGTCTATAAAAGAAAACTACAAAAAATGGAATTAAGGGTGCCTCATATGCTTCATCTTTTTAATGTCTTTCGCGAAAATGATGGGAAGGAAAATTGTGCTCAATTACTAGAAGAAGAATTACATAGAATGTTTGGCATAAGATATGTGAATGATGAGCATGATTGCAATGTTGTTAGTATGAATTCTTTGAATACCCATGATGCTAATGATATGCAAAGCCACAAGCTTGGGGATGCTATGTTTGATTATGATGAAAGCATGCCTCCTATCTATGATGATTATTGTGATGACACGTATGCTATAAAGAATAATGATAACCATGAAACTTGTCATCTTGATTTCAATTTTCAATCCCATGATAGTTATTTTCTTGAATTTGCACCCACTATTCCGAATGAGAAGAATTTTGCTTACGTGGAAAGTAGAAAAATTTTCTATGCTTGTGGTGTTGGGGAACGTAGTAATTTCAAAAAAATTCCTACGCACACGCAAAATCATGGTGATGCATAGCAACGAGAGGGGAGAGTGTTGTCCACGTACCCTCGTAGACCGACAGCGGAAGCGTTATCACAACGCGGTTGATGTAGTCGTACGTCTTCACGATCCGACCGATCAAGTACCGAACGTACGGCACCTCCGAGTTCTACACACGTTCAGCTCGATGACGTCCCTCGAACTCCGATCCAGCCGAGTGTTGAGGGAGAGTTTCGTCAGCACGACGGCGTGGTGACGATGATGATGTTCCACCAACGCAGGGCTTCACCTAAACTCCGCAACGGTATTTTCGGGGTGTAATATGGTGGAGGGGGGCACCGCACACGGCTAAGAGATCTCAAGGATCAATTGTTGCGTCTCTGGGGTGCCCCCCTGCCCCCGTATATAAAGGAGCAAGGGAGGAGGAGGCCGGCCCTAGGAGGGGGCGCACCAAGTGTGGAGTCCTACTAGGACTCCCTAGTCCTAGTAGGATTCCACCTCCCATATGGAATAGGAAAAGAGGAAGGGAAAAAGAGAAAGAAGGAAGGGGGCGCCCCCCTTCCCCAGTCCAATTCAGACCAGACCAAGGGGAGGGGTGCGGCCACCCTTGAGGCCCTTTTCCTTCTTTCCCGTATGGCCCAATAAGGCCCAATACGTATTCCCGTAACTCTCCGGTACTCCGAAAAATACCCGAATCACTCGGAACCTTTCCGAAGTCCGAATATAGTCGTCCAATATATCGATCTTTACGTCTCGAGCATTTCGAGACTCCTCGTCATGTCCCCGATCTCATCCAGGACTCCGAACTCCTTCGGTACATCAACATACATAAACTCATAATAAAACTGTCATCGTAACTTTAAGCGTGCGGACCCTTTGGGTTCGAGAACTATGTAGACATGACCGAGACACCTCTCCGGTCAATAACCAATAACGGGACCTGGATGCCCATATTGGCTCCCACATATTCTACGAAGATCTTTATCGGTCAGACCGCATAACAACATACGTTGTTCCCTTTGTCATTGGTATGTTACTTGCCCGAGATTCGATCGTCGGTATCTCGATACCTAGTTCAATCTCGTTACCGGCAAGTCTCTTTACTCGTTCCGTAACACATCATCCTGCAACTAACTCATTAGTCACAATGCTTGCAAGGCTTATAGTGATGTGCATTACCGAGTGGGCCCAGAGATACCTCTCCGACAATCGGAGTGACAAATCCTAATCTCGAAATACGCCAACCCAACAAGTACCTTTGGAGACACCTGTAGAGCACCTTTATAATCACCAATTTACGTTGTGACGTTTGGTAGCACACAAAGTGTTCCTCCGGTAAACGGGAGTTGCATAATCTCATAGTCAGAGGAACATGTATAAGTCATGAAGAAAGCAATAGCAACATACTAAATGATCGGGTGCTAAGCTAACGGAATGGGTCAAGTCAATCACGTCATTCTCCTAATGAGGTGATCCCGTTAATCAAATGACAACTCATGTCTATGGCTAGGAAACATAACCATCTTTGATTAACGAGCTAGTCAAGTAGAGGCATACTAGTGACACTCTGTTTGTCTATGTATTCACACATGTATTATGTTTCCGGTTAATACAATTCTAGCATGAATAATAAATATTTATCATGATATAAGGAAATATATAATACTTTATTATTGCCTCTAGGGCATATTTCCTTCACTCTCCCACTTGCACAGATTCTGTTTTTGACAGATTCTGTTTTTCGTGTGTTGTTTGCTTATTTTGATGAATCTATGGCTAATAAAATAGTTTATAAATCATAGAGAAGTTGGAATACAGTAGATTTAACACCAATACAAATAAATAATGAGTTCATTACAGTACCTAAGTGGTGATTTATTTTCTTATACTAACGGAGCTGACGAGTTTTCTGTTAAGTTTTGTGTTGTGAAGTTTTCAAGTTTTGGGTAAAGATTCGATGGATTGTGGAATAAGGAGTGGCAAGAGCCTAAGATTGGGGATGCCCAAGGCACCCCAAGGTAATATTCAAGGACAACCGAGAGCCTAAGCTTGGGGATGCCCCGGATGGCATCCCCTCTTTCGTCTTCGTTCATCGGTAAATTTACTTGGAGCTATATTTTTATTCACCACATGATATGTGTTTTGCTTGGAGCGTCATTTTATTTTCTTTTGTTTTTGCTTGCTGTTTGAATAAAGTATCAAGATCTGAAATTCTTAAAATGGGAGAGAGTCTTCACATAGCTACATAATTATTCGGCTACTCATTGATCTTCACTTATATCTTTCGGAGTAGTTTGTTGTTTGCTCTAGTGCTTCACTTATATCTTTTAGAGCACGACGATAGTTTTATTTTGAAGAAATAGATGAACTCTCATGCTTCACTTATATTTTTTTGAGTCTTAAACAGCATGGTAATTTGCTTTGGTCATGAATTTAGTCCTAATATGATGGGTATCCAAGAGGGATATAATAAAAACTTTTATATAAAGTGCATTGAATACTATGAGAAGTTTGATTCCTTATAATTGTTTTGAGATATGAAGATGGTGATATTAGAGTCATGCTAGTTGAGTAGTTGTGAATTTGAGAGATACTTGTGTTAAAGTTTGTGATTCCCGTAGCATGCACGTATGGTGAACCGTTATGTGATGAAGTCGGAGCATGATTTATTTATTGATTGTCTTCCTTATGAGTGGCGGTCGGGAACGAGCGATGGTCTTTTCCTACCAATCTATCCCCCTAGGAGCATGTGCGTAGTACTTTGTTTCGATAACTAATAGATTTTTGCAATAAGTATATGAGTTCTTTATGACTAATGTTGAGTCCATGGAATATACACACTCTCACCCTTCCACCATTGCTAGCCTCTCTAATACTGCGCACCTTTCGCCGGTATCATACACCCACCATATACCTTCCTCAAAACAGCCACCATACCTACCTATTATGGCATTTCCATAGCCATTCCGAGATATATTGCCATGCAACTTTTCATCGTTCTGTTTATTATGACACGCTCCATCGTTGTCATATTGCTTTGCATGATCATGTAGTCGACATCGTATTTGTGGCAAAGCCACCGTTCATAATTCTTTCATGCATGTCACTCATGAGTCATTGCACATCCCGGTACACCGCCGGAGGCATTCATATAGAGTCATAGTTTGTTCTAAGTATCGAGTTGTAAGTAAATAAAAGTGTGATGATCATCATTAGAGCATTGTCCCAAGTGAGGAAAGGATGATGTAGACTATCATTCCCCCATAAGTCGGGATGAGGCTCCGGACTAAATAAAAAAAAAGAGAGAGAGGCCATAAAAAAGAGAATGCCTAAAAATGAGAGAAAAAGAGAGAAGGGACAATGCTACTATCCTTTTACCACACTTGTGCTTCAAAGTAGCACCATGATCTTCATGATAGAGAGTCTCCTATGTTGTCATTTTCATATACTAGTGGGAATGTTTCATTATAGAACCTGGCTTGTATATTCCAATGATGGGCTTCCTCAAAATGCCCTAGGTCTTCGTGAGCAAGCGAGTTGGATGCACACTCACTTAGTTTCTTTCGTTGAGCTTTCATACACTTATAGCTCTAGTGCATCCGTTGCATGGCAATCCCTACTCACTCACACTGATATCTATTGATGGGCATCTCCATAGCCCGTTGATACGCCTAGTTGATGTGAGACTATTTTCTCCTTTTTGTCTTCTCCACAACCACCATTCTATTCCACCTATAGTGCTATGTCCATGGCCCATGCTCATGTATTGCGTGAAGATTGAAAAAGTTTGAGAACATCAAAAGTATGAAACAATTGCTTGGCTTGTCATCGGGGTTGTGCTTGATTAAATACTTTGTGTGATGAAGATAGAGCATAGCCAGACTATATGATGTTGTAGGGATAGCTTTCTTTGGCCATGTTATTTTGAGAAGACATGATTGCTTTGTTAGTATGCTTGAAGTATTACTATTTTCATGTCAATAGTAAACTTTTGTCTTGAATCTTATGGATCTGAATATTCTTGCCACATTAAAGAAGATTACATTGATAAATATGTTAGGTAGCATTCCACATCAAAAATTCTGTTTTTATCATTTACCTACTCGAGGACGAGCAGGAATTAAGCTTGGGGATGCTGATACGTCTCCAACGTATCCATAATTTTTGATTGTTCCATGCTATTATATTATCCATCTTGGATGTTTAATCGGCTTTACTATGTACTTTTATATTATTTTCGGGACTAACCTATTAACCCAGAGCCCAGTGACAGTTTCTGTTTTTTCCCTTGTTTCAGTGTTCCGCAGAAAAGGAATATCAAACGGAGTCCAAACGGAATGAAACCTTCGGGAAAGTTAGTTTTGGAACGGAAGCAATCCAGGGGACTTGGAGTGCACGCCAGGGAATCAACGAGGAGGGCACGAGGCAGGGGGCGCACCCACCCCCTGGGCGCGCCCTCCACCCTCGTGGGCCCCTCAAGGCTCCCTTGACCGACTTCTTTCGCCTATATATATCCATATACCCTAAAACCATCGGGGAACAGAATAGATCGGGAGTTCCGCCGCCGCAAGCCTCTGTAGCCACCAAAAACCAATCGGGACCCTGTTCCGGCACCCTGCCGGAGGGGGGATCCCTCACTGGTGGCCATCTTCATCATCCCGGCGATCTCCATGACGAGGAGGGAGTAGTTCACCCTCGGGGCTGAGGGTATGTACCAGTAGCTATGTGTTTGATCTCTCTCTCATGTTCTTGAGGTGGTACGATCTTGATGTATCGCGAGCTTTGCTACTATAGTTGGATCTTATGATGTTTCTCCCCCTCTACTCTCTTGTAATGGATTGAGTTTTCCCTTTGAAGTTATCTTATCGGATTGTGTCTTTAAGGATTTGAGAACACTTTATGTATGTCTTGCATGTGCTTATCTGTGGTGACAATGGGATATCACGTGATCTACTTGATGTATGTTTTGGTGATCAATTTGCGGGTTCAGTGACCTTGTGAGCTTATGCATAGGGGTTGGCACACATTTTCGTCTTGACTCTCCGATAGAAACTTTGGGGCACTCTCCGGTAGAAACTTTGGGGCGGTCGTTGGAGATGTCGTCCTTGGCGGCGACGGTGATCTCGGCGTGGGACCATTCCTCGTCGTACCTGGCCATCTCCCCATCGAGGCGTCGGAGATGGCTACCATCTCCGACGTCGTCACGGGGGTGTCCAGGTTCCAGGGGTACGTCAGGTCCGGATCCACCGCGATGTGTGGCGGCGGGACGACGGAGTCCGCGAACTGGGATCGGCGCGTGGCATCGCGCCTGTCCCACCGGCGCTGCTCCCAGTCGGCGTACTCCTGCACCATCATGGCACTCCGGGACGACGATGAGGAGCCGCCGCAGAGGTTGTGCAGAATATGTCCGCGCACCTTGGGCAGGGGCGGCGGTGGCGAGCAGTGCTCCTCCTTGACGACGCGTCGGGGCGGTGGCGAGAGACGCTCTTCCTTGACGTGGCGTCCGATTTGGACACCGCTGCTGTGCGGCGGCGGAGAGCGTGGTGGGGATGCTAACTCCGGCTTCACGCAGAGGAGCGTCCTCGATGGTGGAGCCGGGCCGTTGGTGTGGACGACGGAGCGATGGAGCATCATCTCCATCTGCTCCTCGAACTCCATGTCGGTGCCGGCGTAGACCTGGCCCGGCACCGCTAGCACGGACTGCGACGGCGGCGGCTGCTGGTCCTCTGCGTCGTCGAAGGAGATGACGATCTCCGCCTGCGTCGAGTCGCTGTCAGCTGATGAGGAGGACGACCCTAGAGTTTGAGTGCGGTGTCTCCATGAACCAACTCCAGTCGCTGCTCCGCACTGAAGCGGTTTACCGGCCCTTCGCATGGCTTGGGCGCGGTTATTTAAGCCGCACTCCGGCGCCGTCCACATCACATCCTCCTTCCTCCCCCTCCTTCACCTCCTCCTCCTCGCCCATCTCCCTTCATATCTCTGGCGATGGGCAAGTCCTGGGCGTTGAGTGACGGGTTTTTGATAGGCCAGTGCGGTCATAAACGGGCTTGGGAGCGGTCCGGACTCCCGCAAAACCTCCCCACTTTTGTCTCCAATTTACGGGAGAAGTCGTGTCCGGACCACCCCGCGAATCGATATAGGTCGGCGTTGGATGGTTTCCACGGTCTGGACAGCACGGTCCAAACGGTTGCGGAAGGTTTACGAGTCCGCTTTAAAGATGGCATAAGCCAGGTCAACTCGACCCCAATGGCCGAATTGACGGACCACGTCTTCCACTCCTGCCGCTCCTACGCGTTCTGTTGTACTTGACGGGTGTTTATGTTTCGGCCGTGTATCCCTCTTCTTCCTTAATACTCTTGCATGGTTCTATTTCCTCTTCTTTGGGGATGAGAAATTAATATTTTTCTATCTATATCTATACCAATATAGAAAGAGCGAGTTGTGAAAATCTCAAAATATCTCACCCGTCAACCGTGTCTATCCAACGAGCCGCGTCGCTTTGGTTTTTAGCGTTAAATATGTTTAGCACTAAACACATTTAACACTCTTTTCTACTCCCTCCGTCTCATAATGTAGAGTAAATTGCACAAAACCACCACTTTGAAGGTAAGGTTTGCGAAAACCACTATAATACATTTTTTTTTTGCAAAAAACACCATGTCTTCAGTAATGTTTTTGCAAAAAACACTGATCGGCGGATATGGCTCGTTTAAGTGTGTTTATGATAGATGGGGTCCGTTTTTTGCCTACGTGGCATAACTGTTTAGGTTTAATGCGAAAAGCCCCCTAAATTTTTTCCCCGCTTCCCAGGCCCATCCCGACCACGGCCACACACCCGTCCCACGGCCGCCCCCATCCCGATCCTGGCAGAGGCCCCCGTTGCCGCCGAGGAGCGGCCTTCCACCATGCACTGGCGAGGGCGAGGCACAGGTCGCCGGAACCATGCGCCGGTGATTTGCCGGAGCCGGCGTCCCCCGCCCCTTCCTCCCCAGGCCGCCGCCGTCATGCCCCCAACCGGATCCGGCCACATCGGCCTCCATTGTCCCCGCCCGGCACCGGATCAGGCAGCAGGGGCGGGCTGCCATTCCTCGACGCTCCGGCGAGCGCGAAGATGGCCAGCACGTAAGGGAGCGCGACGGGAGCGGCGTCCTCGAGCCATCACCAGAACGCCTCCATGGCCGGGAGGAGCTCGTGGGCCTTGCTCGCGACCGTGGCCACGACGAGCGGCCAAAAGCCGGCGACGGCGTTCTGCACCCACGGCCGGCGACGACAAATCGAGAAGCGGGGGCTAATTGCTTTTTCGTTTTTGATTTAGGGGTGTCTATGTAAAATTCTAGGGTCTCGTTTGTAATTTTAGATTAAAATCTACCTGGCACAAAAAGTCATGCCATGTAGGCAAAAAACGGGCCCCACCTGTCATAAACTCACTTAACTGAGTCCGATCCGCCAATCAGTGTCTTTTGCAAAAAGATTACCGAAGACATGGTGTTTTCTGCAAAAATATGTATTGTAGTGGTTTTCGCAAACCTTGCCTTCAAAGTGGTGGTTTTGTGCAATTTACTCCATAATGTAAGATGCCTTTTGGCACTAATATAGTGTCAAAAAACATCCTACATTATGAAACGGAGGAAGTAATAAATAGCATGCCTAATATCAACATCAACGTTAACCAAGTAATTACATCCTACCAAATGCTAACGTGCAATACTGTGCACGTACACATTTTGTTTTTTGGAAACGTGCACACACAGTTAATAGTAATTTTTTTAGGGGAACACAGTCACTGGTAACTGAAAACATCAAGTTGGATTGGTTCAGGCAAGACCCGGTCTGAACATTTTTCTTCTTCTGAGAACAGCCCGGTTTACGCTTGAAAGGTTTACAGCCCAAAACCACCGCGTCGTCGACATCTGAAGCCCACTAAACCCGTGCCGCCGCTTAAGAAGGCCCAGCTCACGGTCCAAACAGTGTAGTCCGAACGTGTCGAAGGTTTACGGGTCCGGCTTGAAAATGCGGTAAGAGCAAGTCTAGTAGAGCCCTCAAACCCTCAAACCCTTAAAAATAACTGTTTTTTTTTTTACAGTTTTCGCCGAAAAAAAGCCGTAGACTAGAACCTCTAAACCCTCAAACCCGTAAAAAAAATTAGAGGTCCAACCCTCAAACTGTTTCCCAACCTGTAGAAGTGAGGGTTGGGAGGAAAAACTCCCCAGAACCCGCACTCCTCTTTCCTCTCGCGCGGGAGGGAAATTTCATCCCCGGCTCCTCCCGACGCCTCCTTCCGCCGCCTCGCCCCGCGCCGGCCATGGAGGCCTGCGCCGCCGCCGCGCCTGCCCCGCCGCCCGCCCCGCCCGACTCGGGCCCCGCCCCCGCCCCCGCCCCCGCCCCCGCACCCGCCCGGCACCCGACCATGGCCGACGTGGTGGCGGCAACCCACGTCGGGGCCAAGCGGCGGCGGGCGGGCCTCGCACCGCCTCCTCCCACCTCCCCGGCTCCCGCCCCGGCGCCCGCCCACGCCCCCACCCCCAAGAAGAGCCGGCCGAAGGCAGGCTCCCGTGGGCCGCGAGGGGCTTCCTCCAAGGTCGTCGGCTCGTCCCCGGCCGTGAAGAAGCCATGGAAGAAGCCCGCGGCCCCGCCCGCCCCCGTCGCCGAACCTCCTCCCGCCGCGCACGAGGTGTTCGAGGAAATGGCAACCCCATTCTCGTTCATGGACCTCCTCCAAAACGCGGAGGTGGACCTCGGGGCTCCGCCTCTAGAACCCTTTAGGGTTGGTGACGACTTGGAGGAAGATGAGGAGGATGAAGGGGATGACGAGGAGGAGGTGGCCAAGATAGGGGAGGAGGCATTCACCGCCGCTTCTCGCCCACACGCGCGGTCGACAAACTACACCGAGGCAGAAGATATCCTCTTGGTTCGTGCTTGGGCAGCTGTGGGGATGGATGCAAGCACCGGCACCGATCAAACCGGTAAACGATATTGGCAAAGGATCGAGGACAACTATTGTAGGATCAAGCCGAAGAATAGTGGGTTCATCTCTCGCACTTACCGGTCGCTTCAAGGCCGGTGGGAGTTGATGAAGCCCGCTTGTGCTCGTTGGAGTGCGGCCATGGACCAAGTGAGGGATGCACTACCTAGTGGAACCGTGGAGAGTGACTATGTGAGTACATATCTCTTCACTATTTTGATTATGTGTGTGTACTATGCTATTGGTGGGTTCTTATGTGATTATGTGTGGTTGATAGGAGACAATTGCCGGCATGAGGTACAAGGAGATGGCCGTTTCCAAGGGCAAGCCATTCCCATTTAAGCATGTTTGGGCAATTCTTCAAACTTTGACAAGTGAAAGTTGAGGGATCAAGAGACCGCACCCAAGAAGTCGGCAATGCTTAGGATGGATGATAGTGAAGATGAGGAGGAGAGGAACTTGGGCAAGCCCGAGGGAACCAAGAAGGGCAAGCTAAGGGTGAAGATGGAAGGAGAGGCGTCAAGCCTAAGGGAGAAGATGGAGCACATGATGAAGGCAAGAGAGGAATTGACAACGAAGATATTGGAGACGAAGCTTCTTATCACCGAGAAGAAGAAAGAGGTCAAGCTTGCCCTTCTTGGTTCCCTCGGGCTTGGAGGAGAGGATGATCAAGCTCAAAGAGGCAAATGTATGGAAAGAACTCATGGTGGAAGAGAAGGAGCATATGATGATGTCCAAGAAGGACATGGATGAAGACCAATTGCAATGGTGGAAGGACTACAAGGAGGACATCGCGGAGAGGAAGAGGATGTTCCGTGGTGCGTCCTCTACTTTTCGAGATGACACTCCGATGAGTAGTTGTGGCGATGGCGGTGTGGACGACTCCACCGGCGCCTATGGAGATGCTTGATGGAGCCCGCATGTGGTCTAGGAGATGGCACCGAGGTGCAACTTTTTGGTGATGGTGCCGATGAGAGGGGGAAGATGATGATTTTGTAATGTAAACTATTAAACCATGCATCAATGATTGTCATTTGGTAGTTTGTTTAGAGATTGATTGTGTTCTTGTAGTCATAAATTGTGAGATGTCAAATGATAGATTTAAAGGTTGGGGTTGAGACAAAGACTAGAACCCTCAAACCCAACCCTTAAAGTTAAGGGTTGGGTTTGAGGGTTCTAGTCGTTGCCCCTGTTTTTCAATCCTTAAAAATACCAAAAACTGTCACTTCTCAACCCTTAAAACGCTTTAACGGTTTGAGGGTTCTACTAGACATGCTCTAACGCAGGTCAACTCAACCCGAACGGCCGAATTGACGGACCCGCGTCTTGCACTCTGCTGCTTGCGAGGCCTGGAATCGAGCGGTCCGAGCGCGCCATGCATTAGCATGAACGCGATCGAAGCCCGAGCGCGTTCGACCCTACGGATGGACGCCGCTCGCGCCTGCATCCTCGTGCTTTCGCGCACGAGCACGAAGAAAGTCCTCGCTCTGCCCGCCGGGTCCTGCTGGACGATCTAGCTAGCAGCTACGCAGGCGTGAAGAAGCGGCGTATCCGGCCATGGCGAGCCTGACATCAGGCGCGACTCCATCCTCCACGGTCCACGTTGTGATGCAATGCGCGTGCCAACCATGCCAGTACTGTCGCCGATGCTTCCGGACTTTGGTTCCAGAGCCAGCCAACATGTACTGCCGTGCACGCATGGAGATGCAGAAATGCAGACTCGGTTCTTCCTTAACCGCTGGAGGTCCGGTTAAGTGTAAGCGTTCTTTACTTTGGTAGAGCCTTTTAATTTTGTTTCTTAATTTCGTTGAGACTCCAACACTCCTGATAACCCTCAAGGTATGACGACGTACGTGTAGGTGTAGCTTGGAGAGTTTCTACAACACTTTCGTTCGAATTATCCAGCCTCTTGCATATTATCTACTTGATTGCAACTCTGATCTTCAGTGTCCTCTTCCCTTCATAGTAAAAGATTACTGCCGCAGCCTTTCTGGTAACAACCTTTATTTATAAGTGAGCTCAAGTACCACTCAGCTTCAAACTATCATTGTCTATCACGCGAGAGCTAAACTAACCTCAATTACGATGTTCACTAGGCATGGATGACCAGTGAGCTGAATTGACAGGCGAAGATTATTAGAGAAAACATTGAAAGTTACATGGTATGAATGAAATTAACTAAAGAATATTCATGGTCGTAGCAAAGGTCCCAAGCTGACATCTGAAACATACGAGTACGAGCCTCCACCCACCGCGGGTGTGATGTCAATGTTCGTGCTGTGCTCACCATTCCGCATTGTCCCTGATGCTTTTAGACTTTATATAGTTGCAGACAAAAAACCAATACACTATGTGCATGTACGAAGTAGCTTTGCAAGAAATGAACATTAGCATTAGCAGAGTAAAAACGTATCGTTACGTCCATCCTCTCAAGAGGATCTCCACAAATTTGATCATACAGCCACGCGACGCCCCTTCCCCCCCCCCCCCCCCCCCCCCCCCCCCCCGCCGCCGCCAGGGCGACTTGGGTGGCGCCGAAAACCTAGCCGTCGTCGCCGCGCACTCCCTCCGCCGCCGCCGGGCTAAGCCCGGGGCCGACAGCGGTGGTAGAGGATTTCCTCTCTCCCGCATCTCCCTGGTGGTGCAGGCCCCTAGGCGTGTGGTGGTGCGGCCAATCTGGTTTCTGCGGCGCGATGGATGGCTGCGGCAGGCGGCCAGAGGCCGGCCCATCCTCGGAGGCGACGGCTTGGTGCTGCGGGCGGCCCAGTCACGGACGGCGGCGGGGGTTGCGGGCGCAGCGGCCGGCCCTTCGGGAGGCGGCGGGGGCTACGGGCGCAGCGGCCAGCCCTTCGGGCGGCGGCGGCGGTCGGCTTGGCTGCGGTAGCGTGCAATCTGCCTTCAGATCGGCGGCAGCGGGGTGGAGGGCCTGGTGGTCTCGTCGGCGGCACCTTCGGTCAGATCTGATCCGATCGGTGCAGACGGCAGTGGTGGTCATCTCCTCCGTCAGAGGTGGTCGGCCTGAGGCTGGGTGTTCGGATTTCGGGATCCGTCATCTAGTACCGGCTGCGAGTCAGGGAGACGTAGTTGCCGGTGAAAACCGAGCCGGCGGCGGTGATGGCGGCGTTCCGCGTCGTTACCTTGATAAAGGCATCGTCGAGTGACTACTGCCGACCCACTCGTACTGCTCCGGGGAAACCCTAGGATCTGGTCATCCAGATCGGACGATGGAGGCACTGCGGTGTCGTTTCTCTTTTGGGAGCATCATTTGTGGAGCACCGCTGGAAGACAGAGGCAGGAGGTGGAGCGGCTTCATCTTGCATGGAGCTTCGGTGGAAATGTCAAGTCATGCCTGGCCGACAGGTGCTACGCTTTGTCATGCCTGTTCGGCAGGTGCTACGCAGGACAGATCTTCCAGAGACTTCAAGTTGTGTCGGCTGGTGGTACTTGGCGGCATGGTGCTGGGGTGTACCGCGGCGACCGCGACGTGCTCAGCGGTTCGCGCGAAGGGAGGTGGTGCCGTTGGGCGCCTTGGTGGCGTCGACGGCAACTAGACCGGGCAAGGTTGATGCGTCAGTACAGCTCTGAAGATGGAGTGGTGGCAGTTGGCGGCGGCGGCCTTTGAGAGCGTGGCGCACCAGTGTGTGCTCCATACCCGGCAAGTGGGTTGGTTGGGGCCTCAGGTCTTAGATGTTAGGCTTGCCTGTGAGGTCTGTTTGGTATTATGCCCGCACTATCAGCATTCCTGCATCAACTGAATAGGAGCAGCGACAGTTGTTGCCTAGGCGGTGACTTCAGACTTACTATTGTATTTCTTTGTAAAAAAATTGTGAATAATTAATAAAGTAGTTGCATCCATCGCCTAGATGCCGGGGGTCTTCCTCCTTTTCTAAAAAAAAAGTTTCTACCACACTACCACATTTTGTTCGAATCAATTAGCTAGTCTCTCGCATATCATATCGTTACAAGTTACCGGCTTGAGAGCTACCTTGATGTTCACTGTCTTTCTTCTCTTAGTAAAAGATCACTGCGGCAGCCTTTCCGGTAAAATAAACATTGCTTCGTAAGTCGGCTCAAGTCCCTTTCGAGATAGTAGAGCTAAGTGTGCACGTACGCACGACTCGTGCGCCGAATTGACAGGCGATGGAAGATAGTAAATCGATAGAGAAATACCCCAATCCCAAGTTTCAGGGGCAAGAAATTATCAAAGATTACTTGAGGGTCGCGATCGGCGGATCTACGAGAGAGGCAGTTAGTTATCTGTACCATCTTCTCATAGTACTTTCTTTATTTTTATTTACTCCGCGTATTAAGTTTGGTCAAAGTCAATCTTTATAAACAAAAATATTAATATATACAATAACAAATCAGTATTATTAGATTTTTTTTGCGACAAAGAAAGAGTTTTATTCCATATGAATAGGGTTACAATCGAGAGGCAATAAGTCCTCAACACAAGGTGGTCCTCTATCTAGCCATGCAGCAGTAGTACTTTTCGTACGACTATACAAAGCCAACCGATCTGCTACCCTATTTTGCTCGCGTTTAATTTTTGAAGGAATAAAAACTCTATCAGCCATAAGATGACGTATTTCCGCTACCAAATGTCCATAAGCCGATCTGGTGAGATGCTCTCCTGTCAAGGCGGCCAGTACCACCGAGGAGTCGGACTAAAATGGGTAAGGTGCAATGCTGAATAGCTAGTGCCATACCCTGCATTATTGCATGTAGCTCCGCCTCCACTGCCTCATTGCAATTGAAAATGCATCAGTACGCCGCAAAGATGACACTCCCGTCATGCCGGCGCAAAACCATTCCGGCCGCCGCCGAACCGTCTACAGAAGAGAAGGATCCATCAACCGACAGTGCTGCCTGATCCACACTTGGTCGTGGCCACGGCAAGCAAGCTTCTTTCCTCACGACAGGCCGCTCTTGCCTTACCTGCATCTTCCCTTTTATGATCTCCTCCGTTGTATACCTCCTGGACAAATCTAATGATTGCATGTAGCTCTGGAGGTATGTCACCAATACCGCCACCAGTGGAACTTCCTTCCCATGCGCCCGGTCAGACCGCAAATTCCATATCCTCCATAGCATCATAATCACATAATCCCGCATCATGTCGTCGCAGTTCGCCGGGACATTTAACAACCAATCTTGCCCAGTATCCCGAAGGAGCTCTTGATCTGGTAGCCTCCATACTGTGCGCATCTGGGTCCACACTTGGCGGGCATGGTTGCATGTCACCAGAGCATGAAAACTAGTGTCCTTCTCCCTTCCACACAGAGGACAGCTATCTCTAGTAGAGATATGTCTATATTTCTTGCAAGCATTAGTTGGGAGAGCACCAGACACCACTTTCCAGGCCATAATCCTCATCTTGAGGGGCACCTTGGCTCCCCAAATTGTTTGCCAGATTGATCTCTGGCCGCTCGGGCTATTGCTTGACGCGCCAAGATTGAGTGAGGACTCATGAGCAAGACAATACGCCGACCAAACTGTAAACGTACCGTTCTTTTCCGGAAACCACGCAAGGAAATCCTGGACGCTTCTCGGCGATGTTCTTATCTTTAAGATTTCTCGCACGCCTAGGTCCCAGAAGTGTTCTCGCAGCCTTTGCACATTCCATGCCCCATGCTCATCAATAAAATCGGCCACCCAATTAAGTCTACAATTGCGCTTTGGAGTTACTAGCCGAAAGTCATTCCCCCTTGGAATCCAAGGATCTCGCCATGTCTTGACTAAGGTACCATCACCCACACGCCAAATAATGCCTTTTTTCAATAGGTCCAGTCCGTGTACTATCCCCCTCCACACCGCGGAAGAGCTCGCGGGAAACACTGTATCAAGAAAATTACCATGAGGATAATACTTAGCCCGTAGCAATCTAGCACACAAGTTGTCCGGGCTGTCCAATAGGCGCCAAGCTTGCTTAGCAAGCAAGGCTTGGTTAAACGCCCTCATATCCCTAAATCCCATGCCACCCATAGACTTGGGTAATGTCATTTTGTCCCATCTGAGCCAAGCCATCTTCCTCTTGCCTTTCTCCACCCCCACCAGTACTGCCTCATCATTATTGTTAACTCATCACAAACAGACGCCGGTAGACGAAACAAACTCATCACATAGGTTGGGATTGCTTGTGCCACTGCCTTTATCGATATTTCTTTATTCCTCGAAGACACATACTGCTCACTCCAGTCCACAAGCCTTTTCCTTAACCTTTCTGAATAGTTTTAAATTGCCCTTTATGCATTCTACCTTCCGGCACCGGAAGACCCAAGTACTTGGGTTCAAATACCTGTTGCGAGATATCCAAAATATTCTTCACTTCAACCGCCACCGCAGCATCGCAGCATTAGATTTGTTATTGAATGTACTTTCACATCATATAAGCTTGTTATGATAAATGTTTATATTATTTTCTCTAAACTTGGTCAAACTTTTCTAAAGTTTGACTTCAGTCAAATCTATTATGCAGACTAAATAAAAATAGAGGGAGTACAATTAGGATGAACCACGCAGTCTATTGGCCTCTGTTCTTGGGTAATAACGAACGAGGTGGCTTGCTAAAATATCTCGCTATCTCAGCGTCACCGCTCAATGTCAATCCATGAATCAAAGAGGAAACTACACCGGCGATACACGTACCCTGCAGGAATACTATAAAACAGCAGCATACCTTTGAACTAACAGGATCACATCATATGCTGCCGGTCTTATCCAGATTAACTTGGAGACGATGTAGACATGTACAACCATGCGATCGTGTTCCTGCGGACGTGTGACACATGCACGAAGCTAGCCACATCCCAAAAAACTTACTAACCTGTGGCAGACACTGGCAGTTGGCTCGAACAAGCGACGTCGGCGCCATGGGTGAGATCGAAACGAAAGCGACCAGCGTAACGGACTCTGACTCGATGGCGACCTCTTCAACTGCATGCGACCCGGTGTGTGTGGTCAGTGGTCATAGTAACCAAATGTATGTAGAGCAGTATCTGTTTGATTTGTTCCTACGGTTTACCGGGATCGATCGATCGTTCTACGCTCCGACTGAGATCGACCATCTGTCAGCAACTCAGCATACATCCAAAACCAGCACCGCGCGCCGCTGTAGTGCATGGTCTACAGCCGTATGAGATATGGACGCTACGTTTCAAAGATGATCAATGCGTCCTACGTATTGACCGTGCGTCCGTGCCATCTGGACTATCGGACAAAAATCCAAGCAGCTGCAACCAGCGGTCCTGCTGGACGATCAAGATAGCTAGCAGCTACGCGAGCGTGAAGAAGCGGCGTATCCGGCCATGGCGAGCCTGACATCAGGCGCGACTCCATCCTCCACAGTCCACGGTGTGATGCAATGCGCGTGCCAACCATAGTGTCGCCGATGCTTCCGGACTTTTGTTCCAGAGCCAGCCAACATGTACTGCCGTGTACGCATCAAGTTGAAGAAATGCAGACCCGGTTTTTTGGGGGGGGATTTTTCTTTAACCGCTGGGGATTTTTTTTAACCGCTGAAGTGCAACTCAACAACACACAGGAGCCACACACATCGCACTAGATTCGTAAGCAACAAGCAGTACATCTACGAGATTGAAAAGAGCGCTTATAGGCGCCGGCGCACCGGCCGAGCGTTTCGGCCGGTCCAGCCCAGGCCATCGGATATGAGCCACGCAGCCGTTGGACCAGGCAAAAAAAAAAAAAAAACAGATCGCCCCCAACTTCTTCTTCCTTGGGCAGTCGGCCTGGATCCGCATCTCCCGCTCGGGGAGCACGGCACCGCGCCTCCTGTCCCCTCCGGTGGTCGTCCCCGTCGTCAGTCCCCACCCTCGTCGCCGGCCGGACCCCGCCCTCGCCGGCCGTTCTCGTCGCCGGTCCCCCACCCTCCCGGCCTCGTTGTCGCCTCGACCCATGCAACAGCTCCACCTGTGGGTGCAGCTCTTGACGAAGACGGTTGTAGCTCCGCCGCCCTCGCCATTGATGCTCGCTGCAGGAAAATACGTCGACGCCGGCCGTGAGTCAATCAACGCCATTTGAATGGATGTAGCAAAAAAATTCACCGGTAGTAGCAAAATCAAACTACGGGTGCAGCAAAAACGCCGTCGCCGCCTTCGCGAGGTCGCAGCTCCGCCTTACATGGATGTATCAAAAAACTCCAACGGTAGTAGCAAAATCCTGCTGCGGTTGCAGCAAAAAAAACATGAATGTATCAAAAAACTCCAACGGTAGTAGCAAAATCCTGCTGCGGTTGCAGCAAAAAAAGATGGATGTAGCAAAAACCTCCAACGGTAGTAGCAAAATCCTGCTACGGTTGCAGCAAAAAAATTATTGTCGTCCTCGCGAGGTCGCAGCTCTGCCTGATGGATGTAGCAAAAAGCTTTGCCGGTAGTAGCAAAATCCAACAACGGTTGCAGCTTCCCCTTGTTGTGCAGTGCCATTGAAGCTTCCTATGTCTATGGTTGAAGCTTTTTTCAACGGCTGTTGAAGCTTTTCTAGGTGACCGTTGCAAGACTTGTATACACGGGAGGATCCGGGCATGGCAGCCATGGCGGCCGGCGAGGGAGCGCCTGGACGCCGGCGATGGAGGTCGTGGTCGCCCAGTCGCAGCTGGGGGGAGGGGGAAGGGGCGAGGGGGAAGGGGGGGAGGGGATGCGCCTGCGTGAAGGCTTGAGGTAGGGGATGGATCTGGACATGGCGGCAGGCAGCCATGGCATTCGGCGAGGGGAGCCTGGCCGCCGGCGATGGAGGTCGCGATGGCCCAGTCGCAGCTCGGGAAGAGGGGAAGGGATGGGGAAGGGGTGGGGAGGAAGGGGCAGAAGAAGAGAGCGGCGCGCGCCCTGTGAAGGAGACGCGAGGAAGATGGAGACCGGCCCAATGTTTCCGCCGGTGCCCCGGCCCCAAACGTTTCCCGATTGAAAATGCCTCACGCGGAATCGCACCGGCGGCGAGCCAAAATCCAGATCCCGCTTGCCTCCCTACCTAGTCCCACATCACTGCTCGGCCTGCTAGTCTCTCCCCCACCGTCCCATCGACTTCACGCCCTGCCTTGGCGGGCAACCATGGCGGGAGGGCGACGAAAGCGGATTCGAGTGAGGAGATTGGGTCCGGCGACAAGAGTGGCGGATCCAAGGGCGTTGCCGGCTCCGGCGATGGCGCCGTTGGCTCTGATCGACCCGAACTCGCCGGAAGCGCGCAGGGAGATGCTTCGGGTGGTGCGGGAGTGCTTTCCCGATCGAAGCGAGTGGGTAGATATCCACATCGATCCAGATAATCGAATTCGCGACATTCGTAGAGAGAGCGCGGTTCGTCGGCGACGAGGGAGTGGACGATGTGGAGCTCCTGTTCTGCGTGATTCAGGAGGCCGAATCGGCGGATCCAGAGCAGGCGGCGAGGTGGGCGTTCTACCGAACAGCGAATCCCTCGCGACTCAACATCAACCCGCCGCGGGTGGATGCGCTGGCCAACATTTCGCCCGGGGCTCCGCCGCCGGGGATTCGGCCGCCTCCCCGTCGGATCTGACCCCCTCCAAGCAGGGGCGGATGCGGAGACATGCGATTGAAGCCCCTCCTTGGCCTGGTGAGGATGGTATGTCTCTTATCCGCCTTCATCCCATGTTTCGTTCTCGCTTGGTTGCTTTCCGTGAGCGTTTGCTCAAATCTCGCAAATGCGTTCCCCCCATTGCTGAAATTGCTGACGAGATTGGTTCTAGGGTTCTCCCTATAGATGAAAATGTCAACATAGCAATGGTTGCTGCTTCTGCGGCTGAGCCTAGTAAGGAGATGCTGCCTGCCATGGCGATTTCGCCGCCAGTGAGTCGTGTTCAGGTTGATGCAGGCAGAACAGGGGATTGCGCGATTTAGACTCCGCGCCTCGCCTCCCCACTGCTTGTGGGGTCCTTCTTTCAGAGGACGTGTTGTCAAGAGGAAAACGGGTTTTAGAAATATGTGTCCACATACATAGGAAAACCTAGAAATAGAGGAACACTTCGGCCAGTTATGGCTCATTCCTCCCCCCCTCCCCCGCGCCGCCGTCTACCCAACACAGCTCTCCCACCCTGCAATTCCTCTACTTCCGCTGGGTTCCTTTGCTGGATCCGGAAAGATCTTGTGGCAAATAGGTCATTCTTGGCCTCTGATTGCTACCCCGCCATCCGTCGTGCTTTTGATCCTACCCCAAAAACCATCAAGACGATCCGTGAAGGGATTGGTCGAGGATCTCTATCCTTTGCTGAAGTGGTCAAACAAGGCTTGAAGATGGCTGATCGTCGTGGAGCTACTCCTTCTGGGGCAGCTGGTCTTGCTCGGACAACGGTGCAGAAACCTGCCTCTGGTCCTGGTGGAGCCAAGCAGCCATCTGCTTCTGGTAAGGACCATGATCCTCCTCAACGGCCGACTAGATCTACTGGGTCCACTGCCACCTCCTCTCAAGTTCAATCATCTCAAGCTAGTGAAGTAGAATTAGAGCAACCTTTGGACCCTAGATATAAGGACATGATCTGCTTTAACTGTGGAGGCCCTAGTCACTATGTTGGGAACTGTGTTAAACCCAAAACTTGCTTTATCTGCGAGCAAAACCACAATGTCAACAACTGTTCCGCTTGGGCTAGGGTTCAACCCACTGCTGTTTTTTTGGTAGTGGTGCCAGTGGTCTTGGTTTTTACCATGTAGATGTGCCTGTGACAAGTGAATCTAAGTGCCTTAACTTTCAGAATTATGGTGTGGTCAACATTACCAAAGGAGAAGTAGATAAAGAGAAATTAATGAGTCTTGTGACTGCCACTTTCTGTAAAACTAGATCTTGGCCATGGCAAATTAGGGAATTGACTAGTAAAACTTATCTAGTCAGATTTCCACCATGGAAGAAAATAGAGGACTTGATTGAACTTCCTCGCTTTAGTTTGCCTCAAGATGTTTCTGTCAAGATGACTGAATGGACTGGGACCTGTGACCCTTTTGGGGAGCTGACTGAAGCTTGGGTCTTGATTGAGGGGATTCCCCCTAAGTGGTGTTCCTGGAAGGTTTTTGCACAAATTGCTTCTATGTTTCGTGTTCTCACTGATGTTGACTGGAATGGCATGTTCAGAACTTTTTTTTAAATGTGAGGATCAAGATAGCCTGCAGGGACCCTAATAAATCCCATTTGAGAGGTTGATTGAAATGAAGAAAAAACTATCTGTGCTTGGATTTACTGTGGAAGGATTTGAGCAGGTTGGAGGTAGGGGCTTGGTGGTTGAATTTGAAGATGAGGAAGAGGATGAGGGTACCAATGAAGACAATGGAAATCAGAAGAACCATGAACTGCCTAAGGATGATGGGACTGATGATCTCCTTGCTGATGACACTGCCATTGATGAGCTTGATAAAGCTAACCTTACACCTAAAAATGGTAATGGGTCTACTGGTAGGAAGAGAACCTGTAATACAATGACTAGTTGCACTGAGTCTGACCATGAAAACTTCATCCTAGATTGTATCTCAGACAAAATGGAAAATGTTGTGAATGATTTTACAAGTGAGAAAGTGATGTATCCTACTACTGATGGTACAGTCAACAAAATGAGTGGGGTTTTTACTCCTGAGATGGTGTGCCCCAAGTTAGTTGATGATGAAAACAGGAGTGGCAGTATGAGCTACTGCTTGGATTTACTGAAATCAGTGGACATGTCTATGTCTAATGATGATAAAAGTGAAGATGAGGTGGAAGTTGGAGTTCTCTCCCCTGATACAATTCAAAAGCTGCAATCTACTGGTCTGAAACGCTCTCTGCTAGAAACACTGAACCAAGCACAATCTGGAGGCAAAAAAGAAGACAAACACTCAAAATGAGGGCCAGTTTTGGTTCAAAAGTATTGTACCAGGATTCATGGTAATGTAAACATGATTGAGAAGGCAACCAATTATAAGATGAAGAAGAATTTGGAGATTCCTCAAACCTTTAAAGGTAAATCTTTCCCCATTGTTAGTCTAGTCCATCTTACTACTCAAGCTAATCAGGTTGGTCTCACTATTGGTAGTGATAGTGGTACCATGTATGAAATTATTGAAGATCTGGTTGTTAGAGAACATGAAAAAATGCATTGCTTTTGCTAATGATCATCCTGAAACTGCCCTACCTACTAATATTGACCTTACTCATGAGGATCTAGTTAGGACTCCTGCTAGAGAACCCTCTGTTGCACCAGTTGGCACTGCTGATGTAATAGATAGATCTCCTGCTGTCCTCACTAAAGCTAAGCCTTGTGGCTTGTCTCGCCCTTTTAGAATTCCTTGACATGATAAGTCTTATTTGGAATATTAGAGGTTTAAGTAAGCCTGGTAAAGTTTAGTGCCTGTGTGATGTGATTTCTAAATCTAACCCTGATTTTATTGGTTTCCAAGAAACAAAAAAGGAAATTATCTCTGATGGTTTCCTTAGATCCTAAGAATACTTTTAGTTGGCATTTTCTTCCTGCTGTGGATTGTGCTGGGGGTATTTTGGTTGGTCTCAAAAAAGATATGTTTGATGTGATTGGGTTTACAAATAATAGATTCTCTATTAAAGCTGCTGTTAAGACCAAAAGTGATGTGTTTTTATGGCATTTGATGATTGTTTATGGGTTTTCTTACCTTGAGTTCAAACTAGACTTTATTTCTAAGTTACATGATGTTTTTGCTTCCAATTCCTACCCTGTTCTATTTTGTGGCGATTTAAATTTGATTAGAGGGAGTAATGAGAAGAGTAGTGGCCTTGTTGATCAACAAAGTGCTTTGTTGTTCAATGATTGGATAAATAGATGGAATCTTATGGAAATTTCTGTTTCTAATAGAAAATATACCTGGTCCAATAATCAAGAGTATCCAGTTTTTGCTGTCTTGGATAGGATTTTCACTTCTTTGGATTGGGATTCCCATTTTCCCATGTCCTCCCTTGTTGCCCTTCCCAGGGTTGGTAGTGACCATGCCCCCTTGGTGCTGGACACAGGGGCCAAGAGACATGTTGGTCCTAAGATGTTTAGGTATGAGAATTGGTGGCTCTCTCAACCTGGTTTTAGACAGGTTGTAGTCGATGCCTGGAACTCTGTGTCCTCTGATATATCCTCTATTGAAAATTGGATGCTAAAAACTAGAGTTCCGAGGAAAAAAACTAAAGGTTGGAGTATTAATTTAGGGGATCTTTACATCTGTGCCCCTGGTTCCTTAGCCATACTCATTCATCCTCACGTTCTTAACTTTTGCTCACTTTTCCCCACTCCCTTGCCCGAAACCCTCAGAACTGGTCACAAATGGTGGATGTCGTCGGGTCAGTGCTTTGACCGTTAACTCTGACGTGTGGGGCCGCGCTGACTGTGTCGCCCATTGGGACGGTGCCGCTGTTCGCCCGTTGGGCCGTCGTTAGACTGTTGGGCCGTGCGCGGTCCGCAACGCCAGAAGCCTGTTATGCATGCACGACATGTCTAGCTAGCCTGCTATGCATGCACTAGCTAGCCTACCTGCATGCACCGCTGCCCGCCGCCACGATGCACTGACCGACCTCTTTTTCATGGGAGCCGCTGCCGCTGGTTCGTCTCATCTCCCACGCGTGTCTCCTCGATGTAGATCAGTTTCACACTTTTCGATCCACCCGCATCTATTCAACGTGGCAATTAAAACCTGTCGGCAATTAAAGTGGCATATCGATCGATCGATGCGGCTCGTTTGAACGTAAGCGCGGCCGGTGCCACTCCCCTTCCCTTCCCCTTTCCCTATTTAAACCACCACCCCTCCACCTATTCTCCACACATCCATTTGCGCCGCCCCCTTCTCTTCTTCACCCAAACCCAGAGCACTCTCAAAGCGAGGCGAGGATGCAGTACAACGGCCCCACCTTCCAGCTCCCACCAACCGTGCTGGAGAGACGGTATCTGGCCGGTGTCGTCGTGGAGAGGACGCTCCGCGTGTGGGCGTTCTCATGCTGGAGGGGTGCAAGGGGGTTTGCCCAGTGGTTCCTCGGTGCGGGCTTCGCCCACCTCCCGGCGGGCTCGCCGGTGATGTTCCGACTGGAGGAAGTGCGCCCAAACTCCAGGACTCCGCCGATAGGGCTCACCGTCACCTTCACCAACAGATTTGATGCGTGCTACCTCCTTGGCAAGGTGTTTTGGTGTGGATGCGAATTCATCGCATTCACAACCCACAACATCTTCACAAACTTCGACTGCATCTTCCCCACCCGCGACGGTATGCACAGCCTCCCCTACTACATCGGCGAGGATGGCATGGAGAGGAGGAGCAGTGAAGAGGAGGCGCAGTGAAGATGGTGGTGAAGGCCGGGTCTCGTGAGCTTGTCATGCCCTAGGGTGTTAGGGCTTTTTATCTTTTATATATTTCTATCTTAATTATGTCGTTGGTTGTACCGTGAACTTGTTATCTCTGTCGTGTTATCCCGTAAGAACTATGTTATGCTTGCTACCCTTATTTGATATGTCGTTGGTTATATGTGTTTTGCTTGCTATTTCTATCTTATTTGACGTGAGATATCGCTAGATGGATATGGTGTCGTACACGAGCCCTTATGCTAAATCAATCAATGAAAGGGTATCGTTCAATGAAAACCAGCAAGTTTTGGGGTTAGCCTTGTAAAAATGGTTGGAGGGTAGCCCATTCATCTTGTTATATTCATGGTGTGTACTTGTGTAGGTCAAGTTTAAATGGCCCATTTAGAGTAGGGTCAAGTTTTCGCACGCGCGGACAATGGACTAGTTGAAGCGTCAAAAAGGAAATAAAGCTAGAAAAATGAGCCATGTTGATGTTCAAAAGAAGAAGAAGAAAAGCCATTTTTTTTGAATTGTTGGTGGCCCTATTCCGTATATTGTATGAACAAAAACAAGCCAATTTTTGAATAGTTTGTGGCCTATGCTATGGTTTAGGGCACCCTCTGTTTTATGTAAGAAGTATGCTATGGTTGCTACCTATTTTCTATGTTATGGATGTATGCTTGCTACGTGAGATATCGGTGCCGTAGCCGAGCCCTAGACATGCTCTCTAGATGGATATGGTGGCTAATGGTGCCACCGCACTTTTTTTAGGGGATTATTTTAGACGTGGTTTCAGATGCATATCATGATCTACATAATTAAGTCTGACATGCTCTTAATAGCAAAAACAAAACAAAAACAAAAACCAAAATTCGTGTATACAATATTTGTATTTTATTGCAACATAAACATGTTTATAATACCCGCATGTTAAAACAAAGTGTTGTGCTGTAGCCTATATACAGAAGGAAAATTCCACGATATGTACAAATAAATTTGACATGGGCAAGTCCAACAATAAAAGGGGATTTACCATGGCAATAATCAAGGAAAATAACAGAGCCATTGCGTGCACTATTTTCTAGGCCTCTTTCATCTTTGTGGGCCTTCGGCACCCGACGCAATGATACGGCCCAACGCAATTTGGGACCTAGAACTACGTTTTTTCTGCGGTCTATGTTGTCTGACGAAACTGAAAGTGTACAAAACTAAAGAAACGGACATGATCCATAAATTAAGCAACACAGAGCATAGAGCACATGATCCACAAATTAAGCAACACAGAGCATAGAGCACATGATCCACAAATTTAACCAAATCCTAGAGCACATGACACCACACTAATAACATCTCTAATGAGTGATGACCAGCAAGTAAGCAAATCCTAGAGCAACTACACAAAAATAAAAGGGATAAAATCCTAAAGCTATCAGATTCGCCTGCTTGTTCAATTGAATCATCTGCTTCAAGTTCTTGTTCATCTTCTTTAATTCCCCCTTCAGATCTGCATCCCCTACTGTCACAGTAGCACTTTTAGAGACCAAATTCGTTGGTGCTGACGGCAGATTGAGCTCCCGGGTTGGGGCCCCATTGAATTGAATCCGCTTAACTTAGTCATCCAGCCATTCAAAATGTGTGCATTTCTTCATGATCTGAAACGAAACATGAACCCTAAATCCCAGATCGAAAAAATAAATTAAAAGAAAATAGAAAAAGAAATCAGAGAAAAATCATGAGATCTAACCTGCCCCTCTGGCTTGCTCTCGCATTTCACGAACTCGCGCCCATAGTTGCCATTCTTGACCTCCTTCGAAGTCAACCGTATCAGCGGCACGCTGCGTGGGCAGTCAGGACATCGCTCCATGGAAAGTGGACCATACTGGGTCCACGAGGGGCGGGAGGCTATAGTGGAGCTCGACATATCACCGAAACTTGCCAGAGAAGAAGAAGCAGAGGAGTGGCTCCTCTTGTCGCCGGAGAATAAGAAGCAGAGGATGAGTGGGTCGTCTCGTCGCTGCAGAATAAGCACTAGAAGAAAGGGGAGGCACAACCAACAAGTCTCGCGGATCGCCTCTCGCGGATCGCCCCATGATCCAACGATGCGGAGCCGTCTATGTGATCCAACGACGCGGAGCCTGCACGCAGCCTGTCCTCGGAATTCCTTCTAGAAGACCACATCCGAGGGCTGTCTCTTGGCGCTAGGGTATGATCGGACGGCTGACGTTCGGAGCTAGGGTTAGGTGAAACCCCGCGGGGTTTAGAGGGGTTTTGAGCTGGTCAACGGGGTTTCCAAGGCTTTGACCGAGCATAACTAATTTAAAACAAAAAAATTATGAAACATTCGTCGTTCGTCGTTTTATAAGACACACTAACAAGGAAGAAATACTAAACTTGGTATACGGACATTTACAAAAAAACTAGCTAGCACAATCGAGGTCAAATGAGCACCATTAATTTAAAAAAAAACCTGCGCACAATGTTGTCTTGTGTGACATGTTACCCACTAAAAATCATAAACTTTGTCTATGGACATTTTCATGAAAAAACCTTCACACATATGAGCTATCACATACAACGTTTCATAGAGACCAAGGAGAGGAGGTAGGGTTCCCTTCGGTTTTTGAAAATTAAAAAAAATTAAAAAAATCACCAAAGCTTGATTTCGAAGTGAATAAGAAGGATCTGAACTTAGTTTTCCATTTTCATATTTTAAACGTGTTTTTTCCATAGTTTTCTATTAAAGTATATTTGTTTCAAAAAATGTAAAAATAGAAAGATTAATTTAATAAATAGTGATTCTTGGAATCTACACTATATAGATTGAATATGTGTTAATAAAAAATATTCGGCTCATTTGGAGTAGGTCCAAACAAAAAACTTGATTACAAATGGGGCTGTTTACCCTAGCTTGGGAGCTCATTTGGAGCACATTCTCATGACTACAAGTTTTAGCATGCAAAAGAGATCGAATTGATCACCTAAAGTTTATAATAGTTCAACAAACTTTGCAGCTCACGCCACGGGGGAATGGACTTCAAGTGTTGGTTCAAATTCAAAGTTTGCCTAAAATTCAAATTCTACCTCAAATTTCACATCAAAATACAAATAGAATTATTACACCTTAGAAGTTTTCACCCTTATTGCAAATCCTTAAAGTTCAAAGTTTATGACTTCCATTCAAGTTCAAATTCAAATCTTTGCCTTGCTCCTTGTGTTCCGGGATGAGTTAACCGTCTTGCTTCTGGTTTCCCTGGCTGGGATATTTTGTGCTTTTGAAAGCTTTGTCTTGTTGCTTCTGATCTTCACTTCTAGTGGTGGCGGTTTTGCTGAGCTTTGACCGACCGAGCAAGTGATGACCAGTTGACGGTCATCTGTGGGTTCACTCATCCTTAAGGGAACTTCAGACAAAATAACTTCCTCCTCTCTTATAGCTTCAAAACCTTCATAAGCCATGGTTTCAAATTCTGCATCAGATGATGGTTCAACCGATGAAGTTTCTTCCTCTCTTGGTCTTTTCTATCATGTGCCTCTAATTAACCTAGACCTGGGTCAAATTGAGCTTAGTCATCGATAAAAAAGAGAATAAATGCAAAAAAGGGGAAATGTTGCACACGTACCTCACTGCTCCTTCAGTTGCTTCATTCTCCTCTGCTGCTGCATTCTCCTCTATACTTGCTGCATTCTCCTCTGCTGCTGCATTCTCCTCTATACTTGTTGCATTCTCCTCTGTTGCTGCATTCTCCTCTGCATTTGCTGCTGCCCATTGTTCCTCTTCTCCAAATGATGCATCAACTGGATTGGTACAACGCCTAGCAATATGCCCTAGGATACCACATCTTTTGCACTTACGTTGTTTTTTTACGCGGCCCTCTTCACCAGCTCTTGTCCTATTTTTCCTTGGTCTTCCTGGTGGTCTAGTCAGTACTGGAGAACAGAGTTTGAACCCTGGGTCTACTATGTTCCATTGGTCTTTTCCCAAGAGTGCAGGCACATTTTCAGCATAAGCAGCCCTAAATTTGGCAACAGAGAAATATTCAGAGCAATACTAATCAACTTCACCATCTTCACCTCCAATAACAGTCATAAGATATAGGGCATGTATGCACGGCTTCCCGCGGATCTGCCATTGCCTACAACTGCATTCATTAGTTGCAAGGTTCCCTGGATATCTCCATTCCCTATTTTTACTGTCTGTGTATGTCACCTCAGCCTCGTATGTCGACGGTCGAATGCATTTCATCCTTAGTCCTCTTGCCTTGGCGTGCAATGCCTTAATCAGAGATGGGAGCATAAGATGGCCAACATATTGTGTTTCTGCAATTCTTTTACGAAGAGCCATCTTTATCATGATCATCTGCCTGATCTTATCAAATGCTTGCCACAACAAAAGCCCTTTCACTGACTTGAACTTTGCATTGAAACACTCAGCGAGGTTATTGGTCACATAGTCTACTTTGTAGATTTCATTGAATTTGCTTCTTGACCACAACTTTCCATGATGTTCATCCATGTACTCCTTCACCAAAGGACTTTGAGCATACAACACTCTCAAATGGTGCTCATGCTTCCTCAAGCTGCATGTGTATGATGCTGGCCATAGGTTCTCATCATAAACTTTGCCTCTGAATTTCTTTTTAAAATTATGCGCTAGGTGTCGCATACATTTCCTATGTTCCACTCCAGGGAATACAATTTCTACTGCAGTTTCTAAACCCTTGCAAGCGTCTGTGTGTATAACTAAACCTGAGGGTGTACCTATAATGTTGCGCAACTGCTGCAGATACCAGACCCAACTCTCCTCGGACTCTACCTCCAACACACCAAATGCAACTGGGAATAGACAGTTGTGTCCATCAACTGCAGAAGCTGCTGCTAGCTGGCCTCTCCATCTTCCATTCAAATCAGTTGCGTCAACAGCCAAATAGGGGCTACAACCATTCAGAAACCCCTGCCAGCAAGCCTTGAAACAAACAAAAGCCCTCCTAAAGCACTCCTTCTCCAGTGCCTTCCCTTTTAATTTGCACTTAACTTTATGCTTGTCAATCTCTACAGCACTCCCTGGACTAGCCGTCTCCACATCAGCTTTGAAGGTGTAAAGCAACTGAAAACTCTCATTCCATGGACCATTAATCCTATCAAGAGCCCTTTCCTTAGCATAGAAAATCCTCATGTAAGGTATATTAATCTTGTACTTCTCAAATAGCTTCCCATGGAGTGCTGTTGGACCAATCATTGGTGTTTCCCTCACCCAATCCAAGATTGCATCTGCCACCCACCTAGTCTTTGCAAGCTTAGATTTGTCCTTTCCCCCTCCCCCTCTAGGTGGGAAAGTGTGCCCGTGTGGGTTGCTTTTTAACTGAAACAAGTCAAATACAATTAAGAAACAGTACACATGATCTGAATATAGAATGGATAAATAATCTGATAAAAAGATTCTGTTGTAATACCTGAATCAATTTGCTCTTTAGCATAGTGGATGCATGCAACCTCCACCTACACCTATCATAAGGGCAATGTACAGTGAATCTTCTTGGCTCACTCCTATCAACCTCATAGGAGTTTTCAGTGAGAATGCAATATGTAGTCACTGCATTACGACAGTCCACCATCGATTCGAATACGGTTCCTGGAGTAAGCTCAAGATTCTCTCTGTTCCACTCAATTGTTGGCATGTCCTCACCATCATATTCTTGTAAAACTAAGGAGTCGATGTTCTCCTCCCTCTCTTCATCGTCAGTGTCATCAAATCTAGCACGGCTGCTAGGCTCCTCTGCATATTCATCTTCCACTGCCTGTTGACTAACTCTATCTACCAGTTCAGGGAATAGAATCTCATCCTCATCATCATGTCGAGGCACTTCCTCGTTAGGCTCTGCATCTACTTCTACATCAGGTGCAGAAGGGAGAGGAGAAGTGGCAGAATTAGCGGCAGCCGACATGTTGTGGCTTTCAGAACCACTAGGTTTACTTGGTCTCGACCTACAAGGAGTGCGAGGACGCTCTCTATTAGCAGAGACAGATGATGTCTGAACACCCTTCCCCTTCGGGATACGTTGTTTGCGTGCTTGAAGCACACCAATATGGATTTTACCAAAACGGCTGTAACCATTCAAACTAAATAGCAATCCCAGATGCTCATCACAAGTTAATGGGACAAATCTCTGCTCGATACTGTTGAAATATCTCAGTTCAACAGCATCGGCAGGGCTCCACGGATACTCACAACAGAGTGGCTCGCGGAAATCTGTTAACGAAACCCTGGTTTCTACCACTTTAGGATAGAAAAACCCAGAGATCAGACACGGTTTAGTTCCACGCAGCTCGCTAGTTTCCATTCTAACCGCCAGCCGAAAAGCAAGTGCGGGATCAACCCTATTCGATTGAGATAAGATAAAGGGCGCAGTTAGGCCAAAAAATTTCAGATAAATTGCACTGATTCACGCTAACGGTGGTCAAATACAACCTAATTTATGGATCTCCTAATCAAGTTGCGAGCAAAACGATGCTTACCCAGGTGGAATCCATGAATTATCCGCCTCTGATTCGATTGAATCATCTCCACGATCGATGGGCCGGAAGGGGTGCTCCCCTGACATCGCTTCCTAATCCTAGATGGGGAGAGAGGGTAGATGCGGGAGAGGTGGCACGACTGCGGCGGAGGCGGCAGGACGGTGGCGGAGGCGGCACGATGGTGGCAGAGGCGGCACGACGGCGGCGGAGGGGGCTGCGCGTAAGCGACTCGATCTGATTCAGGTTACAATGAGGGGAACCTAAAGTGAGTGTCAGTTTCGCGACCCCACTAGTTAGCACGTAACGGTCAAAATGTGGACTCGGCCCTACGCGGCCCCACTCGTCAGAGTTAACGGTCAAGCCATTGACCCGACGGCAACGTCCGCTGTGACCAGTTCTGAGGGTTTCAGCCAAGTGAGTGGGAAAAAGTGAGCAAAAGTTAAGATCGTGGGGATGAATGAGTAGAACTAAGGAACCATGGGCACATAAATAAAAAATCCTTAATTTAGAAGCTGCCATTAAGAAAAAGAAGAAAACCCTTCTTATGGAGCTTGATATGTTGTATGTCTCTTCCGAGACTCACAATTTATCCCCTGGTAATTTTGCTAGGATGGGAGACATCAAAAAAGAGTTGGATGAGATTTGGAAAAAAGAGAAATCTGCTTTGTGGCATAGATCTAGAGATAGAAAGATCCTTGAAGGTGACAGGAATAATGCCTATTTTCAGGCCTTGGCTAACCATAGACATAGAAAAAACCGCCTTTCTGAATTGGAAGGCCCCAGTGGGTCAGTGACATCCACAGCTGATATGCTGAAAGTGGCCACTGATTCTTATCAAAATCTTTTTGCCTTTGACCCTAAACCTGATATTCACCTTGAACCTGATTTTTGGGAAGGGGAGGAGGTAGTCTCTGAAGCTGACAGGATTAATCTAGAAAAATCCTTTTCTGAGGATGAGATTAAGCAAGCTATCATGTATTCTTATGCCAGTGGGGCCCCTGGCCCTGGTGGGTTATCTTTTCTACTTTACCAATCCTTTTGGGATCTCATCAAAAAAGACTTTACGTGGATGGTCAAAGACTTTGAAGATGGTACCCTTGACATGCATAGGCTTAATTTTGCCCTTATTACACTTATCCCAAAAATTCCTCTAGCTAGGGAGATGAAGAATTTCAGACCTATTAGCCTTAGTAATTGTGTTGTCAAGATATTTTCTAAGGATATGATTACAAGAGTTTCACCCTTGTGTGATAAACTGATTTCTTCCTATCAGACTGCCTTCATAAAAGGGAGGTTTATACTGGAGAGTGTTGTTATGGCTCATGAGGTCATTCATGAAGTTCATATATCAGGATGTGATGGTTTGATCCTTAAGTTGGATTATGAGAAGGCCTATGATAGGGTTAACTCGGATTTTATAAAGGAAATGCTCCTCTAGGGGTTTTGGTATTAAATGGGTTAATTGGGTGTTTAGTACCCTGCATCAAGGGACTTTTCAGGTCACGATTAATGAAACTAATGGCCCATATTTTGTGGCTGGCAAAGGGCTGAAGCAGGGTGATCCTCATTCTCCTTTGCTTTTTCACTTAGTTGCTGATGTGTTTTCTAAAATGCTTTTCAAAGCTGCTAGAGGTGGTTTAATTGCTGGTCTTCTTCCACAAGTGATCCCTGGTGGTGTCATCAGCCTTCAATATGCCGATGACACCATCTTGTGCCTACAAAACTCTATGGTTTATGCCAGAAATTTGAAGTGGTTGTTGACATGTTTTGAAAACCTCTCTGGTCTTAAAATTAACTTTAGTAAAAGTAATTTACATACTATCAACATTCATGTAGACATGTCCAATGAACTTGCCCAGATTTTTTGCTGTCAGTTTGGGGATTTCCCTTTCAAGTACCTTGGGGTACCTCTTCACTTTAAAAAGTTGAGGAGGGAGGACATCCAACATATTATAGACAGGATCATCGAAAACATAGCTGGATGGTTGGGAAAACATTTATCCTATAGAGGCAAGCTGATTCTGTTGACTACCTGCATTGCTAGCATTCCTGCTTATTTGATGTCCACCATGAAGTTTCCCAAATGGGCCATTGATGCCATTACTTCACAGATGTCTCACTTTTTGGGGGGTAACATGGGAGGTACTCATAAATATCACCTTGCCAATTGGGGCTTAGTTGCTAAGAGAAAGGAATTTGGGGGAATGGGGGTTCCCAATCTCAGAGAATATAACATGGCCCTTCTGGCCTCATGGGGAAGAAGGTTTCATGGCGGGAGAGATAGTGACTGGAAAAAAAAATCATTAGCTTCAAGTATACCACTGATAAGCCCAATATCTATTGGGGCAAGCCTGGGCTGGGTTCTCCTTTTTGGAAAAGCTTAACCTGGTCCCTAGAAGCTGCTAGAACCATTGTTAGCTGGGTGTGTGGGAATGGTGAGAGCATTGCCTTTTGGCATGATACCTGGATTGGGGAATGTTCCCTAAAAACCAGATTTTGGGAGCTTTTTGACATCTGTCAGCAACAAGATGCCCACCATTGCCCAGGTATGGGATGACAATACTCTACTGTTAACCTTTAGAAGATGTGGGGATGGTGTCACCATGAATAAGTGGTTAGATCTATGTGATGTAGTTAGAAAATTTACACCCGTTGCTACCCTGGACATTCCTAGATGGAATCTTGAACCATATGGGATTTACACAGTGAAATCTTTTTATAAAACGATTAACTTTGGAGGCATATCTTCTGATATTAAAGATGCTATTTGGAAAATCAAAGTTCCACCTAATATTCATGTCTTTCTCTGGCTAGCTTACTATAATAAATGTCCGACCAGAGATAATCTAGCTAAGAGGAGACCTGTGGAGGACCCTACTTGTGTGCTCTGCAGTGAGAAAGAATCGATTAAACGCCTATTTTTTGAATGTGTGGTAGCTGTCCAGATCTGAAAAATAATTTCTGAAGGGATGTGTATCACCTTACCTATATCTTTCCTATCCTTGTCTGTTTTATGGAAACAAAGAAAGAAAAAAGAGGCTGTTAATCTTGTCACATCTGCTATCTTGTGGGGCTTATGGCTTTTGTGCAATGATTTTGTGTTTCAGGGGCGAAAACGGCGAAATATTCACTGCATCATGGACATGGTGGGAGGACTGCTGAGACAATGGAAAATTATGTGCTCAGACACCCAGGATGCGCTACTTCTTTGGTGTTTAAAGCTTTTGGATCGGCGAAGAGGGGAATTGCTTAGAATAGCCTGGGATGTATTCTGAACTAGCTTGACTTTACCTATATTTTGTCGGTCAGCCTCTTGGCTGGGCTTCTTGTGATGTAATAGGGTACTTTAAAACCCTTCTTCTGTTACAGCAACTTTGGCTGTTTTGGATGTGTCGTTTCGCCTTTGCTTTTCAATAAAAGTTAGGGCGAGGGGAAACCCCTTTCTTTTCAAAAAAGATCCGGTTAAATGTACGCGTCTTTCCCTCGGAAAAAACAAGTAGAGCCTTTCAATTTTATTTCTTAATTTATAGTTGATGCGCCATCACGTACGTGTAGGTGTATCTTGGAGAGTTTGTACAACACTTCGTTCGAATTTTCCAGCCTCTTGCACATTATCTACTTGATTGCAACTCTGATCTTCACTCTCCTTTTCCCTTCATAGTAAAGGATTACTGCCGCAGCCTTTCTAGTAACAAGCTTTATTTATAAGTGAGCTTATGTACCCCTCAGCTTCAAGCTATCATTGTCTATCACGCGAGAGCTGAACTAAGCTAAATTATGATGTTCACTAGGCATGGATGAGGATGACCAGTGAGCTGAATTGACAGGCGAAGATCATTAAGATCAAGGGTTTCCCCCGCTTTATATTATAAAGAAACACCTGATACATCTAACTTGCTGGGGCCGCAGCACAGATAAGCCCAAAAGAAAAACAACAAGAAGAAAGAGAAATAAATACCGACACCGGCAGATCAACGAAGAAAGGAGACCGGCAACCACTGCACCCTCCGAAGAAGTACCACCACGCTCCCGGCATCCTGGAGCGCCGCGCCCCAAGCAACACCTTCAAGAAGGAATGCGACGATGCCGCCGCTGTTGCCCGAACAAGTTCTAGGGTTTCCCCCGGTACGCGAGGGATAGTGGGGAAGGGGTATACCCGTGCCCATCAGGAAGGTCCGACGGCGCCCGCAGGCGTTATCGCATCGGTGCCGGCCAGGCCGACAGGGATTTCTCCCGATCCACAACCACCACCACCACCTCAGGCATTTCGAAATGCACCACCTCCTCGGCCACCCACCAGCTTGTGCCACCATGATTACCGGACAATCCTCCCCGCTTCACCGGAGCTGTCAACACGAGGCTTGGAGAGGAAGAGGAGACACCGGCCACGGGAGCGACCACAACTAGACCGGAAGGAGGGGACAGCCTCCACCGCCGCAGCGGAGCCGACCGGACGCGGCGACGAGGACTTGCCAGGCCTCGATGGCCCGGCCGGGCCCACGTGGACCCGGACATTCCTGTCACCACGCTGCAGCACGCCGGCCAACGAAGTCCTCACCGCCTGAGACCGCCGCCACCACCAAGGAACGTCGTCGCCGAGCACCAAGCCACCGGCCCGCCCCAACCCAGATTGGCCCAAATGGGCCCAGATTTCGGCTGAGCGGGCGCCGCCAGCAACAGCGTCACCGCGCCGCCCCACGGCCAACGGCCGCACCGCCGCGTCGAGAGCCACTGGGCCCGTGGCACCACCACCGACGGGACGGCCCGGTGCCGGCCGAGGAGAACCACCGTCGGAGCAGGAGGGAGCCGCGCGCGGGGAAGGGCAGGCCCGCCGCCGCCAGCACTACGCGGCCGAGGCCCGGTGGTGCTCGCTGGCGGCGGCGGGAGGAGGCAGGGGCGGGGGAGGAGCGCTGGAGAGGGGCGGCGAAGGGGCCCCCGGTCGCCCCACTCGGGGAGGCGACGCGGGGTACGGGGAAGGGAGGGGAGGGAGGGGAGGGATAGGGGAGCGGGCACCGGCTAGCGGCGGCGACGGGCTCCGGCCGCGCGGGGGAGCCGCCGGCGGCGGCGAGGGAACCCTAGGAGCGGGGCGTTCGCAAGAGCGAGGGCCGGGATCCGCTGTTCAGGGTCCAATTCATGATGAAGATATTGCCGACAGGCGAAGATCATTAGAGAAAACATTGAAAGGTACATGATATGAATGAAATTAACTAAAGAATATTCATGATGTGGCAAAGGTCCGAAGCTGACATCTGAAACATACGAGTACCAGCCTCCTCCGAGGGCCTGTGTGATGTCAATGTTCGTGCCCACCGTCCCGCGTTGTCCCTGATGCTTTTAGACTTTATAGTTGCAGACAAAAAACCAACGGAAAAACTAACGCCCACACGTGTGGGCGTTTGCACATCACCCATACGCCTCCATCATCACTCATTTTGCCACGTATGAACAGATGACATCAGCTCAAATCTTTTTGGTTTTTGTCTTAAAAATGTTTTATCTTCTAATTTAAAAAGCGAATTAAAAATCCGTTTTCACCATTAAATCCGTCTCAACGAGATCTTCAAAACTAGACCACATGTTGATATGTTTCGATGAAATTTTTTTTGCCCAAAAGTTGCCAGGATGTTTACACTGTAGTTGCTATAGTGCTTAAATTAAAGTTGCCATGTGGCAATTTTAGTTTGTAGATCATGGCAATTTTAGTTTTTTGATGATGACAATTCCAGTACTTTGACCATGTTTTTTTGTATGAACCATGACAATTTTAAGTGCATGTATCATGGCAATTTTAGTTTATGATGCATGGCAAGTCTAGTTTCTTAATTTCCCGTTTTATAATATGTCAAAATTTACTTTTAAATGTAGAAGAAAATAGCTGAAACATATTATGGCAACTTCAGTGTAAATATCATGGCAATTCATGTGCAATAGACACGGCAAACTTTTAACCCAAAGAAATTTCGTCAAAATATATTGATATGAGATCTAGTTTCGAAGATCTCGCCGTAAGGGATTTAATGGTGAAAACGGATCTTCAATCGGATTTTTCATTGAAGAGATAAAACATTTTAAAAACAGAAAATCCAAAAAGATTTTCACATGCATGCATGCGGTGACATGGCGTAGTCTGTATGTTATAAAGCGTGTAGGCGGGTTTGGCTCCTACCACAGGTACGGGCGTTAGCGTTGTCCAAAATCAATACACCATCGTGCATCTATGAACTAGAGTATATATGAAGTAGCTTTGCAGGAAATGAACATTAGCATTAGCATTAGCAGAGTAAAAAATATCGTTAGCATGCTAACGCCCTTCTACCAGACTACCACAGCTCGTTCGAATCAATTAGCTAGCCTCTCGCATATCATATCGTTACAAGTCACCGGCTTAAGTTCTACCTTGATGTTCACTGTCTTTCTTCTCTTAGTAAAAGATCACTGCGGCAGCCTTTCCGGTAAAAATAAACATTGCTTCGTAAGTCTGCTCAAGTCCCTTTCGGGATAGAGCTAAGTGTGCACGTACGCACGACTCGTGCGCCGAATTGACAGGCGATGGAAGATAGTAAATCGATAGAGAAACACCCCAAGTTTCAGGGGCAAGAAATTACGTAGTACTTGAGGGTCGCGATCGGCGTATCCAGTACGAGAGAGGCAGTTAGTTATCTGCACCATCTTCTCGTAGTAGTAATTGGGACAGACCACGCATTCTATTGGGCTCGCTTCTTGGGTAATAACGAATGAAATGACAGGCTAGAATAACGAATGCAAGGCGATCGTGTTCCTGAGGACCCTCTTGAGTACGTGTGCACAAGCACGAAGCTATCCATTCCAAGAAACTTGCTGAGCCGTGGCTGTGCAAGTTAGTTTGAAGAGCGACGTCGGCGCCATCGGCGAGGTCGAAACGAAAGCGACCAGCGTCACGGACCCCTTCAGCTGCACGCGACCCGGTGTGTCTGTGCAGTCAAAGGAATCAAATGTACGTAGTATCTGTTTGATTTGTTCCTACGGTTTACCGGGATCGATCGGTCGATCGTTCTACGCTCCGACTGAAACTATCTGTCAGCAACTCAGCATGCATCCAAAACCAGCACCGCTCGCCGCTCTAGTGCATGGTCTACAGCCGTATGAGATAGATATGTTCCGTCGATCCGTCCGTCAGGCGTCAGCGATAATGATGCTACCTTTCTTAGGCAAACTCCACCACGCGATCCTAAACGGACGCCCGCTTTGCCCAGATTCTGTCTGTTTGGATAGGGCGATGGGTTGTATCCGGGCGTATTCTGAAATGCGGTGGCCGTGCGCCCAGCGCGCGGCCGCATCCTTTGCCCCATCTTGTCCGCCTCCATTTTAAAAACAAAACAACGTTTCAAATACCAAGTCCTAGTTCAGGCCAGTGGCCCTAGTTCACGCCGGCAACACAGTCAGTGGCTGGCAACACAGCCAGCCTCCAAAATGAATAGTTTTGTTCGCCGGCAACACGGTCAGCCTCCAAAATGAATGTGTTTCTCGCCGGCACACAGCCAGCGGCCCAGCGGGCGGCACCCATGCCAACCTCCAAAAGAGAACGGACACGGCCGATCAGACGACCTAGTTCAGGCCGTCGGCGTCGAACATCTCCTTCTGCCTGGCCTCGAACCAGCTCCTTGTCTTCTCGCTCATCTTGATCAAGTCCACGCTCATGATCGCAAGGGCCACCTCCTTTGCTTTGGTTGCGGCATTGGTGACCTCGATGTCGAGCTGCCTCTGCCTGGCCTTGACAATGGCGGCCTCGATGTCGAGCTGCCTTTGCCGGGACGCCTCCTCAATGTCGATCTTCCTCTTCTTGGCCGCCTCCTCCATCTCAAGCTTCTTCCTTTGTAGCTCTAGGTATTGCTTCATTTGCTCGTCCTTACTTTGCCGCTTCTTCTCCTCCCTCACATCCTTTTGAGACATCATGCCATGCAAAGTCTCATGCAAGGCCATGGATGAGGCATCATGTATGTCGTCCATCTTGGGGTTGGTCTTGCCCCTCGGCCTCTTCAACGCCTCGCCATCTCCACCTCCGGCGAACTTGGCCGTCTTCTTGCCTTTCTTCCTTTGAAGTTCACGGTATTGATCCTTGAACTTAGGGCAATTGTTGATGATCGTCCAACAATGTGTAAGAGTGAATGGCTTGTCATTGTGCCGGGCCTTGAATGCTTCCAAAGATTGAAATGCCTACACCACATGATCAACAAGAATTGGACATGCAAACATATACAAGGGCGAAGTCTCATGGCCGTAGCAAGGAAAGGACTAGGATGAGGAGAGCATACCATGTCCCCAACGCCGAGACCACTCACGGGCCGTGCTTCAACGCTCTCAAATGTGGCATAATACTTGTTGCACTCTTGTTGGATGAACAATCACCTCTTTTGAATCGAGGTGATTCCACGGTTGCTTGTAATTTGGTAGGGCTCAAACATCTTCCTTTCATGGAAAGTTTTGTGGACTCTCGTCCAAAAAACAAGGCCCTTTTGTTGCGCGTCCGTCCTCGGATCTTGGCTAATCTCCATCCAACATTGGCAAATCAACTTGTCCTCCTCTTGTGTATATGAACCCGTGCGAATGCGCTTCCTCCTCTTTTGTGCTTCCGCTCTTTGGGTGAGCTCATCGATGAACAATGGCTCGCCACCAATATCAATGTCATTGCCTTCTTCTTCATCACCATCACCTTCGCAATAGATGTCATCGTCTTCATGCCACGAGTCACCATGGTCGTAGTCAGCATGGTCGTCGGCCTCTTCATCGGCAACGTACTGGGCACGGCCATCCTGACTTTCGGTCTCGTCGGGATCGTAGGCACGGCCATGTCCACCTTCGTAGATCACATGTTTCATGAACAAGTTGTAGAAGGGGTCGTCGACCGGTGGCGTTGGTGTTGGCATTCCGTAGAACAAGACGCGGGGGGCGGCATGGTGCCCGTAAACGCTGGCTGTGCTTGCTTTCTTTGCATCTCGACGGAGGGCCGGCCGCCGTTGCTGGACCCAGGCGTGACGTTGAGGTCGATGACGGCCGAGGGGCGCGAGGTGGACGGCGCGATCACGCCAACGTCCGGCGACCCCGAGAAACGGGTCTTGCCGTTGTGCCTTGGCGGGGGAAAGCCGGGCGACATAGGCGTGGTCCGCGATGTCGGCGACTGGCAATGCGGAGGCCGGGCGACTGACGAGCCTATGCTCGTCGGGCCGACGGCCGTTGCAGAGAAACCCGCCGGACGACAAATGCCAAGCATGAGGAGGGTGTGCGCTTTGTTGACGATGGCCTCCTTCTCCTCTACCTCGGCCTTGCGCCGAGCGGCTTCTATCGCATCGCGCTCGACGGCGAACTTGGCCGCGGCGACATTGACCTTGACGACCGCCCTCCGGTCCCTCCTCTTCGCTGATTCCTTGTCCAACTTGGCAAGCTCCTCCGGCGTGTACTCCGACCGCGGCTTCCTTGACGCCTTGGCCGCCTTCTTCTTGACCTTTCCGGGCGGGTCGACGGCCAGGCCGCCGAAATTCAGCTGGGCGTCGGCCATGGACGGGGGAGGGAGGGGGCGGCGGGACGTGGGAGGGTTTGGGGGAAATGGCGCCAAATGGGGCGCAGAGGGTTTTGCTTTGTGCCACTGACAGGCGGACCAGTTGGGACAAGCGCGCGCGTCCCGCCCGTCCGCCCGCTGTCCGTTTCACCCCAAAATCGGCACAAACTTGGGCCGGGATGGGTCGAAAGCGGACAGAAAACAGACAAAAATCCGTTTGCTCCCGCGCGCTGGGCGTCTGGTTTGTCCGTTTTACCCCAAACAAACGCGCGGAGACAGGATGAGGTCACGAGGTGGAGTTGGCTTTAAGATGATCAACGCGTCCTACTATGGACCGTGCGTCCGTGCCATCTGGACTATCGGACAGAAATCCAAGCAGCTGCAACCAGTGGTCCTGCATTCTTAGGACCGAATGCACGTGGATATTTTGCCAGAACCTCCCGTATGTGCAGAGAGTGAGAGAGGTGGACCGAAAGAAGCAGTGCCTCAAAGCTAGTCCGCTTGGAAGTCTGAGACAAGAGAGCACATTCGCGTATCTGCAGTCGTTGCGGTTGCGGGGGAGGAGGGTTCATCGCTCGGTTCCAAGGGTCCGACGTATGCACATGTACGTCATAGCGTAGAACGAGGCTTAGCTACGAAGATACTGCTTGCACCGGGGCACGTCTTGTTTCAGATTACTCAGCTGGATGAATTTTCAAAAGCAGTTGATATGCTGAAGGGCAGTAGTTTTTATTTTGTTTTTTTTGCGGAGGGGCAGTAGTTTGTATTAGGTCCTAAACCAGTGGGTTTTCTCCCTTGAAAAAAAAAGAACCAGTGGGTTTTCGTAATGGAAACTGGGAAGGGGCGGCCCTTATTTTATTCAAGAAAAAAAAATGATGTGCCGAAGGCGTTCCTATGGTCTGGAGCTCAAATGCACCTGACATAAACAGTAAAATCAACACAAAAGAGTAAACAAAATAAAAAAAGATTTTTTTTAGCAAAAACTATTGATCAATGTTCTGCACACATGAAAATTTTCGTGAAGAAAAAACACTCCTAATGCATTGGACAGAAAAACAAAACAGGCGCTCCACAATGTTTTATCGATTTTTTTTTTGCACTATGAGCATGAGAATATTTTTTCTTCATGAAAAATTGTTGTATATGGAGCATTGGCAACAATGTAGTTGCCAAAAAAATCATAACTCTTTCAAATTTTTTACTTTTAATCTTATTTTACTGTTCTTTGATTATGTATTGTGAGCACCTGTTGTCGATGAAAATGTGAAATGGAGATTGAAATTGAGAGTGAGCACGCCTCCGAGGGATATTTCGAAAGGGGTGTTGCAAAGGATGGATTTATACATACTTGGATTATTTTGACAAGGGGACAACGAAAAGAATAAAATAATATAGGTTGGGCAAATGGAGTGTGGTCTCTCAACCAAAAGACTAGACATGGCATACATGACCTCTAGGTCATAAGCATTTGTGTCCGGGCCACCACCTATGGAATCTTCATGTATGCTAACGGTGCCGGCATGTTCGTAAACCTTGATAAGAGCGAGCTAGCGGCTATCTCCGAGATTCTGGCTTCCTTCGGCGAGGCTAGTGGATTGATCACTAACACGGGGAAGATAGATGTCTTCCAATACGCTACTAGAATATTGATCCCCTTGACATCCTTTCAATTTTCTGGCTGGGAATGCCACGTTCCTCGGGAAGTACTTTGGCCTACCGTTTGCACACCTGCCACAAAAGGAAAATAGAACTTCAACCACTCATCGACAAGATTTTGGGGCGGCTATCCGGATGGAAGGGAAAAACCTCTTGTAGCCTGGGAGAAATTCTTTGGCGAAATCGGTTCTAACAGCAATTGAAACCTACCACCTCACGACACTCCCACTCCCAAATGGCCCACCACCAAGCTGAATAAGATCACGCACAACTTCATTTGGCATGAAGATGACGTCGGGAATGTGTCTGGAGGGCACTCCCTGGACAAAAGGAAAACACTCTGCTAACCCAAAGCTCTTGGCGGGCACAACATTGTTGACCTGAAACGTTTCAGTCAGTAGCTTATGCGCTATTGGCTTTGGTTCCAATGTATTGATCCAGAACCCCGATTGGTGGGATCTCACCTTCCTTGTGTCAACTCTTACATGGAGTTATTTTGTTCTTCCACTACGTTCACCATCGGTGATGGTGCGAAGGATTTGCTTTGCATGAAAATAGGAGAGAAAAAGGACCACTCAAAACTTTCGCCTCCGAGATCACTAGTAGAAAACAGGGCTTTGGTTCGGGCCTGGCCAGCCCATTAGTCTCGGTTGAGTCATGAACCGGGACCCATGGGGGCATACGTCCCGGTTCGTGCGCCCAGGGGGCCGGCCGGGCCTCGTGGGGCATTGGTCCCGGTTCGTCTGGACCCATTTGTCTCGGTTCCAGGCACGAACCGGGACCAATGGTCCTCGCTCCTGGCCCACAGCCAATTGTCCCGGTTCGTGGCTGCAACCGGGACAGAAGGGGGCCTTTAGTCCTGGTTCCAGCCACGAACCGGGACCAATGAGTTGCCTATGTATACCCCATCGTCGCAGCAGAGCACTCCACACTGCTCTGTTTTTTCTGGCCGGCGAGGGGGGAGCTTTGTGGTGCTCTAGCTCACCTCCTATGCACATGAGGTGTTCGATGAAATGCCCGAGCCACACTAGTTAAGCTTTCTCCTCTAGAAGCTCGACCTCCAAGCTCCATTTTCCCCGAGATTTGTCTAGGTTTAGCGGTCTGTCACGTCCCGTCCCCGTCTTCACCGTTGTCGATCGCCCGCGCCGATCTCGTTACCGGCACCACCGTGGTGAGCCTCTTGTTCTTATCTTCTTTCTGAAAGAAAAAAATTCTTACTTTAGATAGATACTTGTCTAATTTTCTTACTTTTATTATTGCGTGTTATTATATAGTGCGATGGTTTTGGTATCCGCCCCCGTCGGCCCTCGTCCTGTCTATGATTCGGATGTGGTATATATTATCTTTTATAACTATTTGGTTCATTTATTGTTTATGACAATTATGCCGACCAACGTGACATAGATTTTATTTATCTAGGAGGTATGCGAACCAGAAATTCCAACCGACCCTATTGTCGAGAGGTAAAATTTAGTTGAAGAAAAAAACAATTACCTGAAGGAAAAAGTAAAAAAATTGAGGAGGAGGAGGAGATGATATTGGAGTTGCATGTTGCGGATGTCGTAGATGATCACAAGATCAAGATGGATGCAATGCGTTTGAAGATTAGAAAGATTAGAAAATATGCCATTCATACCGAGGCTTGGTATCATTATGCCGTTGGATGAATTGTTACCTTGGTTGCGATTATGATCGCGTTTGTTGTTGCATTGAAATGTTTTACATAGTTTCAATGTATGGTTTAATTAGATGCTCTGGAGAGCTATATGTTGTTCAATGAGAACTATGTATGTACTTTGGTTTTAATGTGATGATGAACTTCTATTAATTTGGTCACTTATCTATCCATGATGTTCTCTAATGGTTTTTGACACACTTAATTATATACAATGCATGCAGATGAACCGGCAATGGATGTACGGTGATAGACACACTTCCGAGTACGTTAAGGGCGTGCATAATTTTCTCGAAGTGGCTGAGGCAAACAAGCAGAATGGTTTTATGTGTTGTCCATGCCCTATATATGGGAATACGAAGTCTTACTCTGACCGGAAAATCCTTCACAGCCACCTGCTTTATAAGGGTTTCATGCCATACTATAATGTTTGGACCAAGCACAGAGAAATAGGGGTTATGATGGAAGACAACGAAGAAGAAGAGGACGATGACAACTATGTGCCCCCTGAATACGGTGATGCTGCAACGAGGGAAGCTGCTGAGATCAAGAGGAACCAGGCGATGTGCCCGATGATGATCTCCGCCGTGTCATTGTTGATGCAAGGAGACAGTGCAAAAATCAAAAGGAGATGAAGTTCGATCGCATGTTAGAGGATCACAAAAAAGGGTTGTACCCCAATTGCGAAGATGGCAACACAAAGCTCGGTACCATACTGGAATTGTTGCAGTGGAAGGCAGAGAGTGCTGTGCCTGACAAAGGATTTGAGAAGCTACTAAAAATATTGAAGAAGAAGCTTCCAAAGGATAATGAATTGCCCGACAGTACGTACGCAGCAAAGAAGGTCGTATGCCCTCTAGGATTGGAGGTACAGAAGATACATGCATGCCCTAATGACTGCATCCTCTACCGCGATGTGTACGAGGATTTGAACGCATGCGTGGTATGCGGTGCATTGCGGTATAAGATCAGACGAGATGACCTTGGTGATGTTGACGGCGAGCCCCCCAGGAAGAGGGTTCCAGCCAAGGTGATGTGGTATGCTCCTATAATACCACGGTTGAAACGTCTATTCAGAAATGAATAGCATGCCAAGTTGATGCGATGGCACAGAGAGGACCGTAAGAAAGACGGGAAGTTGAGAGCACCCGCTGACGGGTCGCAGTGGAGAAAAATCGAGAGAAAGTACCGGGCTGAGTTTGCAAGTGACCCAAGGAACATATGGTTTGGTTTAAGCGCGGATGGCATTAATCCTTTCGGGGAGCAGAGCAGCAATCACAGCACCTGGCCCGTGACTCTATGTATGTATAACCTTCCTCCTTGGATGTGCATGAAGCGGAAGTTCATTATGATGCCAGTTCTCATCCAAGGCCCTAAGCAACCCGGCAACGACATTGATGTGTACCTAAGGCCATTAGTTGAAGAACTTTTACATCTGTGGAATGGAAATGGTGTACATGTGTGGGATGAGCACAAACAGGAGGAATTTAACCTGCATGCATTGCTGTTTGTAACCATCAACGATTGGCCTGCTCTCAGTAACCTTTCGGGACAGACAAACAAGGGATACCATGCATGCACACACTGTTTAGCTGACACCGAAAGTATATACCTGGAAAAATGCCGGAAGAATGTGTATCTGGGGCATCGTCGATTTCTTCCGACCAACCATCAATGTCGAAAGAAAGGCAAACATTTCAAAGGCGAGGCAGATCACCGGAAGAAGCCCGCCATGCGTACCAGTGATCACGTACTTGCTATGGTCAATGATTTACACGTAATCTTTGGAAAGGGTCCCGGCGGACTATCTGTTCTGAATGACGCTGAGGGACGCACACCCATGTGGAAGAAGAAATCTATATTTTGGGACCTACCCTACTGGAAAGACCTAGAGGTCCGCTCTTCAATCGACGTGATGCACATGACGAAGAACCTTTGCGTGAACCTGCTAGGCTTCTTGGGCGTGTATGGGAAGACAAAAGATACACCGGAGGCACGGGAGGACCTGCAATGTTTGTACGAAAAAGACGGCATGCCTCCAAAGCAGTATGAAGGTCCTGCCAGCTACGCTCTTACCAAAGAAGAGAAGGAAATCTTCTTTGAATGCCTGCTCAGTATGAAGGTCCCATCTGGCTTCTCGTCAAATATAAAGGGAATAATAAATATGCCAGAGAAAAAGTTTCAGAACCTAAAGTCTCATGACTGCCACATGATTATGACGCAACTGCTTTCGGTTGCATTGAGGGGGCTTCTACTGGAAAATGTTCGATTAGCCATTGTGAAGCTATGTGCATTCCTCAATGCAATCTCTCAGAAGGTGATCGATCCAGAAATCATACCAAGGCTAAGGAGTGATGTGGCGTAATGTCTTGTCAGTTTCGAGCTGGTGTTCCCACCATCCTTCTTCAATGTCATGACGCATGTCCTAGTTCATCTAGTCGACGAGATTGTCGTTTTGGGCCCCGTATTTTTACACAATATGTTCCCCTTTGAGAGGTTCATGGGAGTCCTAAAGAAATATGTCCGTAACCGCGCTAGGCCAGAAGGAAGCTGTAACAGCCTGGATTTTTGCCATTTTCTTTTTTCCTTTGATTTTCTTGGATTTCCTATTTTGTTTTCCTTTTCCGTGGCTGTGTGGTTCTGAAACTTGGGAAGATCATGTCTTCCTAGGTTTTATAGTGGCTTGTCACCCTCATAATCATCCCAAGATCATGTCATTTCCATCCTTGACCTAACCCAATATTCTTTTTATTGGGAATATTTCCTTTTCTGGTAAAGGAATAACCTTTAAAACCCTAGGTTGTGAAGCAACCTATATTTCTGTCACTCCTAAAATTCCCAAATAATTATCATAAATTGTTTGGGTCATATCTTCCTCAAATATGGCAAAATATATCGTTGGCCATGTTTCCCACCATGCTCAATTAATTCCTTTTCTGTTATGTCCTGAATGGCAGTTTGTGAAGCAAGTGCCATTTATCTTTGTCCAATTCAACCCAAACTTCTTGGACATCTTTTTCTGTCCAAATAATTACCTCATGCCAAAATTCAACTCAATTTGCCTACTAAATATTCCTGAGCAAATTTTCAAAGTTCCTGTCTGAGGGAAGTGATTGTGAAGGAAGTACAAGCTAGCCATATCCAAACGAGTTGCAATTTTGCAAGGTCCTTCATATGATCAAATCATGACTCTCCACCAAATATGAGATCATGTAACTTATCTATGTGAGCCCAGCCCCAAATCTTAGTTTCTGGTCAGATTTTCAGTTTGTGAAACAACTATATTTTTATATTGCTTCAATTGAGCTGAAACTTTACCAGGACATGCTTCTACCTATATAAACGCGCTCCACCAAGTTTTAGCTCAATTGGTTAATCCAATTGCCCTGTGCAAATTTTCCAAGTTTCTGTCCAGAATGAAGCTTTGTGAAGCAAGTGCCACTTTGGTATTTCCAAATGGCATGAAATCTTTAAAGCAGCTTCATACCATCATATAACCCCTCTCTACCAAATTTTAGCTCATGACAATCAAGTATGTGAGTGTATCATCCAAATCCCTAATTCTGGCCAGTTTTGCACTTTCTACAGCAACCCTCATCTAAACTCCTCCTCTTAGTCTGATTTTTGGTGATCAATATCACCTTAGTGTGTGATCATCATCAGACAAACTATTTACCACGTTACCAAGCTGGTTTAACCACAGCAAGTTACAAGCACCTTCCTGTTGATTTACTTTGGATCTAAGTGCAGATCTCTTCTTTGCCCCTGGACCGATTTATTTCCTCATTTTGACTAAGGGCACGACGGTCTATCTACTGGACATGGTCGGCCCGGCCAGAACGCGCCGTTTGCACCAGTGCCCGTGGTGATCACGCTGGCATCACGCACAGTGCAAGCTCTGGCTCGGTCCGGCCACTGTGCTCGTCTCCTCCCTCCTCGTCTCGACCTCCATTCATGTCCTGGAGCTCGCCCGTGCTCGACTGCATCGCCCTGCACCGCTGCTTCGTCGTGGTTCGCCTTAAATGCGCCGCTAGCGCCATGCCCGTGCTGCGTCCAGCCTCTGCCCGCCATTAAAGCTCGGTCGAGAGCTTGCTCGTGAGCTCTAGAGCTCTCCCCCGCGCCTATATAAGGACCCCCGAGCCCCTCCGCACCTCACCAGCCTCTCCCCAAGCCTCCTCGACCACCAGAGTCACCCGATCTCGCCGGAGTTCGCCTCTGATCACCTCGGCCATCGCCGGTCTTCTTGATTCCGGCGAGCATAGTCCACCTCTCCACCTCCTGACCCCTCCAACGCGTTCCTCTCCTTCCCGCGGTCCTCCCCACCCCACTAGTTCGACGCTGGAGTGCCTCTGGCCGCGCCTCCCGGAGCTCAGCCGACGCCTCCACCTCTCTGCCTCCATCCCAACCAAGCCATCCGGTGCTCCTCTCTCCCTCCCGTCGCCACCAGAGCCTCCCTCTCGTCCCACTGAGCCGCCCCACCCCTTTCCCCTCGCCAGAGTGTTCCCATCACCGGCAAACCTCGTCGCCCGAGCCCTCTGTACTCCTCCTCGTCGCCGCGACCTCCCCTCCACCCCACTCCTCCCCGGCGGCCGTTTTTCTTCTGAACGGGTGCGGCATTCCTCCCCGAGCCTGTCGGTGCCCTCGCCTAGGCCGGAGGTGGCCGGAGGCAGCGGGGCCAGCGCCGGCAGCGCCCTCCCCGGCCTCCTCTTCTCTCTATCGTGAGCGAGCACGGGGGTAGGAAGAAGACGCGCGCCTGGCCCCTCCCCCTGCCCGTGGACCCCGCCGGTAAGTGGCACAAGCCGGGCCCAGGTGTTTTTAAGTGGAGACGTTTTCTTGAAAAGCGTTTTCGCAAAAGGAAAGTGTATCCTGTGAAGCTTCAGGCGGGTATACGCTTTCACTTCTCCGAAAGCGTACTCTGCTTCTGCTGCGGCCCAGAATACGTCTCCTCTATTATGAAAACGTATTTCAGCTTAGACGCTTTCTGTTTTTCCTCCCAGGGGCCTGTTTGCTGGAAAAAATTCACCGATAGGTCCCTGATCTTCTACACTTCACAACTTTTCAACCGTAACTCCGTTTGAGATGAAACCAGCGCTCACTTCTTCGTCTTATCGAGCTCTATCTTTTGGTAACATTTTCACTAGGTGGTCTCATAGTGAAAATGACCATTATGCCCTTGCCTCTAATCAGCCCCCTCCGAGAAAGAACCGTCCGACGTTTCGTTCCACGGCTTCACCACACTTCTTTCCGGAGTCTCCGTCACCCCCAGGCAAGCCACAATACCCACTTGCATGATAGTCATGCAGTAGCCATGGTTTTCAACTTTAATATTTATTAAATGATTGCTTGTTTAAAATATGGTTATCATTGTTTCGGTAATGCTTCTGGGTTAGTGCTTACTTTCTTGCTATGTTGTTATGCACCTGGTTATCATGCCCTGCTAGTTGATAGTATTCCTTTCATATGCTTATGCTTGCTAGTAGTACATGTTGATGTTGGTGATGGTCTTCGGTGCATGACTGTCGTCTGTCCCGAGTACCGTTGTTATGCATGTTCCATTGCATCCAGTTGGTTAAATGCTTGCATGATGGCATTGTTGATATGTTCTTGCATGATATTTATTGTTGATGCTAGTGGTCATGCTATGTTTCGGAGAAGTATGTACTTGTGATGTTCATGCTAGTCAGTATGCCATGCTCAGTTGGATATGATTCATTGTTGATATGATGGATAGTTATGTGGTACCCTCATGATTATGTTGATATCATGCTCATGCATTGTAATTGCATCATATTATTTTATCATGGCTCAGCATATTTGCATTCAAGTTTAACCGGATTAAATTGAACTTGAACAACTGTTGGCTGAGTCATGGTGCCACCATATCGAGCTGACCAGTGCAACCACGCTTACCTTTATGGGAAGGTCCTAACTGGGTCTATTGTCGTGCCTCTCGCTGGTGCCTCCAACGAGGGAAGGTTATGGGCGTGCGGTACCCTGGCCCGGTAAGCAGACATAACCTTGTGTGCCCGTTGTTCTTGTATGGATCCTTGTCCCCGTTTGGGACCGTTTATGTTTTGCCACGACGGTGGCCGTTGGTGTCTTTGGTAGGCACGGGGCCACCCATGACTTAGCCCAAAGGGGAGTTGGTCGGAGTGGCTGGGAGAGTGTCATGGCAGTAGGACGGTTTTGTCGGAACGTCGTTGGTCCACCCGAATGGAAGTGCGAGGCCATGGGTTCCGTGCTGTGGGTACAGTGTACTAACCTCTGTAGAGTGTATACTAAATCTATCGATAGCCGTGCCGCGGATAAGGGCCCAGTTCGTGTCGGTCACACTGTGAGTCAACAGTAATAATAATAATGTGCTTAATAACAACCCCGGTTCTATGATGAGATAAGTTGGTTGTGATCCCCGGAAAGATCACCGTTTGAGACCAAGTGTTGGTCATGGTTGTGATCGCCGGAATGATCACCGTTTGGTTACGAGGTAACCCGTTGAGTCCAGAGTGGTTCCGTTTGTGATCCGTGAATGATCATCGTGGTATCGAGGATACCGAGTTGTTGGATATTCGTGATGTTGTGTGAGAATCGTGGGTAAAAATCAAGCTCCTTGTGGTCATTTAATGATTACTACGGTATTGTTTATACCAAGCTTGATTTGATCCTGAGATGCTCGTGTGATGTCCGAGGTTGGTAAGTGATGCCTGTGATGGTTACGAGGTAACCTGAGCAGAATAAATGGTGCATATAGTGTCATCATGTTGCATCCTAGTATCATCGGATTTATATGTTCATGCCATGATCATATTGTTCTAGCGATATCATGTTCGTGTTGTTCATGCCATGTTATCCTGATGATCTCATGATAATTCCTGCTTACCTGTAATTGCCATGTTGTTGTTTGTCTTGAATACTTCTGGTTATTGTGAGCTTGCAAGTACATTCAATGTACTGACCTGGCGTGTCATGCCAGTTTGCAGGTCGTGCCTCGATTGCTTGCTTGTTTGTTGTGGTTCCTGTGTGCGCGAGCTAGGATAAGCGTTCCAGCCAGAGTCCCTACGGATTGGAGTCCATCATCGTCGTTCGTTGTTCCGCTGCCAGTAGTTGTTCCGCTGGCTCGACTTGTTCTGCTACTTGCATAGAGCAAATGAGGATGGCGTAGTGTCGGCGTGCTGATGTTATTCATTGTAATATCGGAGACCTTGTATTCATATGCGTGTAATAATAGAAAGCTGGTTTGTTCTATGCTAAGCAGTGCCGTATTCCAGAAGACTTCTCCTCGATCTCTGGGCTGGAATACGGAGCGTTCCGATTTCTCTGAGCCGGGGTGCCACAGAAGCATCTCCATGGGCCATCAAACAGAGGATGTCATTGGGTTTTGTGTTGACTTCATTCCTGGCCTTAAGAAGATTGGTCTCCCTCAGTCGCGGTATGAGGGGAGACTGACTGGAAAAGGCACGCTAGGAGGGGACTCAATAGTATGCAGGGACGGGCATTCTTGGTCTCAAGCACACTACATAGTTCTACAGAACTCTACCTTGGTGACCCCGTATGTCGATGAACACAAGAACAGTCTGCGCTCCAAACACCCGGAGGAGTGTGACGACTGGATTACATGTGAACACATCAGGACTTTCGGCAGTTGGTTGGAAACACGTCTCAGAGGTGACAATACTGTTTGTGATGAGTTGTACTCGTTGTCCAGGGGGCCATCTTTGACTGTATTGACTTATAAAGGATACGAGATAAATGGGAATACATTTTACACGATCTCCCAAGATCAAAAGTGCACCAACCTAAACAGCGGTGTCCGCTTTGATGCAGCAACCAAGAGGGGAAAGGACACATATTATGGTTACATAGTGGACATATGGGAACTTGACTACGGACATGATTTTAAGGTCCCTTCGTTTAAGTGCAAATGGGCAATCTGTCAGGAGGCGGGGTACAGGTAGACCCACAGTACGGAATGACAACAGTGGATCTGAACTATCTTGGGTACACAGACAAACCATTCGTCCTAGCCAATGATGTGGCGCAGGTTTTCTATGTGAAGGACATGTCTACCAAACCGAGAAAAAGAAAAGACAAGGAAGCGAACACATCATAGGATGAGCCAAAGCGCTACATAGTTCTTTCAGGAAAAAGAGACATCGTGGGAGTGGAGGGCAAGACAGACATGTTCGAAGATTATTAAAAGTTTCATCAAATTCCTCCCTTGAAAGTCAAGGCTGGCCCAAGCACCCTGTTAAACGATGAAGATTATCCATGGTTACGGCGCAATAAGCAAAGGACATAAGTGAAGAAAAAGTGAAGACTTTCTCTCCACGACTATTATGATGATGCCTTTGATCTAGAATATCCATGTAACAAACGAGTTTCCGTATGAAACCCTGATACTTCGAAAGAGTTTGTCCGTTTTGTACACGAAGTGCATCTAGTTTTTGTCGTAACCCTCTCAACTTTTTAGAACATGCTATGTGGGTGAAATGATGATACCATGCCAACTTTCAACCTTTTAAGAGTTCATTTGTAATGCATGAAAAATACCATGCCAATTTTCAACCTCTTCAAAGTTCATCTGAAATGCTTTTCAATTTCAGGGTCATTTAGCTCAAAGAATGAACTAATATAAAAAAGAATGAACTAGAAAACTTTTATGAAACTCTAATAGCAAAAATAATAAACTAAAAGAATGAACTAGAAAACTTTAATGAAACTCTAATAGAAAAAAGAATGAAGTAGAAAACTTTAATGAAACTCTAATAGCTAAAGGCTTCAACTAAAAAGCTTTTATAAACCTCTAGTATTATTGAAACCAAAATTGTATAAAATTTATGCAACTAAATTATCAAAGTATTTTTTGTTCAAAACATTAAAAGCAAAAAGAATTTTCATAAAATAAATCAAAAAAGCAAAAAAGAAAATAAAATAAATAAGTAGAAACAAAATAAAATAAATAAGTAGAAACAAAATAAACTTTAATAAATAAGTAGAAAAGTAAATAAAATTTAATAAAATAAATAAGTAGAAACAAAATAAAATAAAATAAAATAAAAATAAATAAGTAGAAACAAAATAAACTTTAATAAAGTAAAATAATAAACTTTAATAAAATAAATAAAAATAGCAACAGTAAGTGTTTTGTTATAAGTAGAAACAAAATAAAATAAATAAAGCAACAAAGAAAACAAAAAAATAAAAAAGTTCCACCTACTGGGACACCACGGCCTGAATATGACTAGAAACCCAACCATGGGCCAGGATTCAGGCCCGCAGCAGGCTCAGTAGGCCCACAGGCACATAGTGACAAATTAGGCCCGAAAGCCTGCAGTTGAGAGGAGCTCGAGAGGGCGGGCGCAGCAGCGCTTATAAACCACTCTCGAGCTCTCTCAACTAGCGAGGTGGGACTAAACATCCCACCGTACAGCGCCAGCACAAGGCCTTTAGTCCTGGTTGGTGCCACCAACCGGGACGAAAGTGTAAGTGCATCTAGTGCCCCTTAGTGATTTTGGTGTATTGAAGACTTATAGGTTAAGGGACTAATGTGTTTATGAGTGTACACAGGTCTATAAGTCTATGGGGAGTTTGATATTTACAGAGAAAGTCGACCCCTAAAAATGAAGTTCTTCTACTGAAGACTTTGAATTTCTGAAGACTTTCTGAAGACTTTGAAAGTGAAGAAATTGGTGTGACCTTGAAGACTTGGTATTCGTTTGAGGAACATGAAGCGTGAAGACTTTTGTTTTCGTAGTTTCATTTTCTCTTTCTTGAGTCATAGGAAACACCGTACTGTTAAAGGGGGTCGAGGAAATACTAAGGAAAATTTTCCATGTGATGCTCAACTCAAAATCCTACACCTACCAATCCCTTCGAGTGAAGCCATTGGAAATCTCATACAGTCCAGTCATATTCTTCAGTGACAGAGACTAAGTTCTTCTAGTCTTTGAGGAATTTATTCTGACTGAGGAGTTAGGAATTCGCCAGTGCGGATTGCCTACACAGTGAGGAACATGATAGCCCTGAGGAATTTGATACTCAAATTTCCGACCGTTGTTGTGCTATGCGCCAGCTGTCCCAAAATATCTACCCAACTAACGGTCATATCATTGAAGGGCATTTATGTCTTATCATGACGGGCTGCTCCCTAGGCTATAAATAGCCGCCCCCTACAACCACTAGCTGGTTGGCTGCTCCAAGAGAAACTGACACTTGTCATTTGAGAGCATCCCATCCTCCGAGGACTTTGAGCGAAAATCATCAAGTGAGGAAAACCCAAACCCAAACACCTACAAACCCAAAGTGATTGAGCATCACTGAAGAGATTGATCCTGCGTGGATCCGACGCTTGTTACCTTTGAAGACTGTGCTACTTCCAGACGGTTAGGCGTCATGGTCTAGAGCATCCAAGAGGAATTGTGGATCGCCGAGTGACCGAGTTTGTGAAGGTTCGGAACTCACCTGAAGACTTACCACGAGTGATTGGGCGAGGTCTGTGTGACCTTAGCTCAAGGAGAATATGGTGAGGACTGTGTGTCCGGGACTGTGTGTCCGGGACTGTGTGTCCTCAGGTATAAATACCTAGCCGCTCCAACCAGACGTACAACTGAGACAGCAGTTGGAATTGGTCTACCAAATCATTGTCTTCACCAAGCTTACTGGTTCTATTTCCTCAACTCTTTCATTTCCTCATAACTGTGTTGTGCACTTGTTCATATCTGTGTTTGAAGACTTTGACTGAAGACTTTCTCAATTTCCTCAGTTCAATTTCTTCAGTCTGTTTGTCTTTATCTTGTGCTATCCTGTGTTTACGCTTCTGTACTCTGTGCTTGTCTTCATTTCATCATGATGACCATGGTTGTGTTCTGCTATGCATACTTTTGAGTACTTATTCCACTGCAAGTAGTTCTTCTCCAAGGAATTTCCTCACTGGCAAATTCCTCAGTGAAGAATTCATAAAAATCGCCTATTCACCCCCCCTCTAGTCGATATAACGCACTTTCAATTGGTATCAGAGCAAGGTACTCCCTTGTTCTGTGTGATTTTGGTTTAACCGCCTGGAGTTTTAGTTATGTCGACCGCAGGTATGATCAAGGTCTCTGCTGGGTGTCCTACCTTCGATGGGACGGACTACCCCTACTGGAAGAACAAGATGCGAATGCATCTTGAGGCAATTGATAACGATCTCTGGTATGTTGTGGAAAATGGTGTTCCCTCTGTCTCACCCTCACTGAACGCTACCGATGTGAAGAGATTCAAGCAACTCGATTCTCAAGCGAAGAATATCATATGTGGCCATCTGAGCAAAGGACAGTATGGAAGAGTGAGTGCTTTGGAAACTGCTAAGCTTATCTGGGATAGGCTGTCCAATGTAAATGAAGGAGTCTCAACTCAGCATGACTCTCGAGTTGATGTTCTTCGCAATCTCTTCAACCGCTTCAAAAGACTCGACAATGAAAATGTTCAACAAACCTTCGATCGTCTCACTGACATCTCAAATGAGCTTCAAGCGCTTGGTGCCACTGACATCACCGACCATGAGGTGGTGAAGAAATTGTTGAGATCGCTTGATTCCTCATTTGATACTCTGGCATTGATGATACAAGAACGTGCTGATTACAAGTCACTTGATCCCGCTGATATCCTCGAGAGGCTAAATACTCATGAGTTCCAGCTTGCTGAAAAGAGAGATCTCTATGGTTCGAGCTATGGCAGATCACGTGCACTAAAGGCCAAGGCAGTTTCTGAGTCTGAAGATGAAGACTCTGACAGCAGCCTTGGTGATCCTGAAGAACTGAGCCATGATCTAGCATTGCTCGTGACGAAATTCCAGAAGTTCTCAAGATGTGGTCGCTTTGGAAGACCCTCAAGGAGCAATGATTCCTCATCCAGTGACTACAAGAAGAGGCTTTGTCACAAATGCAAGAAACCCGGACACTACATTCAAGATTGTCCTCAGTGGGAAAAGGAATCAAAGAAGAAGAAATACAAGGATTACAATTCTGATGATGCGAAGAAAAAGAAGAAATCCTCAAAATCTTCATCATCAAAATCCTCAAAGTCTTCATCTCACAAGAAGAGTAGCTCCAAGAAGGCTCGGGCATTCATTGGCAAGGAAATGGACTATGAGGCTAAATCAGAAGAAAATGAGGAAGAGGAGGCATCTGAGGGTTCCGAATCCGGTGTGGCGAGCCTAGCCCTCGCTACTTTATTCGTCAGCAAGTCTATCTTCAACACTGAAGAAAATGACCTCACCAACAAGGCTGATGAAGGCAATGATGACTACGCTCCCACCTATTGCTTCATGGCAAAGGGTGCCAAGGTACTCAAATATACCTCCTCTGAATCAAGTGAGAATGAATCTGATGAAAACCTTAAGCCCAGCTATTCTAAACTTGCTAAGATTGCTGTGAAACAACAAAGGGCTTTTGAAAAGGTTCAAAACATGCTAGACAAAAGTGATGATATGTTGGGTGAAGAAATGGATCGCACTAAAACCTTGACTGAAAATCTTCAGAGACTTCAGACTAGGTTTGACAACCTTCAAGGTCATCATAACACTCTCTTGTCTGATCATGAGAAGCTTTCTTATGAATTTCTTCAAAGAAAGCAAGATCTTGAGAAGCTAAGAGTGAGTTATGAAGATCTTCAGAAGGAGCGCGATTCATTACTTGCTCAACAAATCAGCGCTGCTCAGGAAGAATTTGTTCCTCCATGTTTGAAATGCATTGAACGTGAATCTGCTAATTCTTCACCTGAATGTTCAAATGCTTCTAATGCTACAAATTCTTCAACTGTCTCTGCTATCACTAATTCCTCATCTGAGGACATTGCTAGTATCACTGACGATGCAGGGCTGAAGGAATTGTACATGACAGGCATGTACAAAAGCCTCAAAGGGCATCAGACTCTTTGTGATGTGCTTAAAAAGCAGATCCTCAACAGGAACCCTAGGAAAGAGGGTATTGCCTTTGAGAGGAAACTCAATGCTGATGGTACATATTGGAAGCCTGAGCAGTACCCCAAAACCTCATGGGTTGCTGCAAAGGGACCTCCAGTTGATCCATCTAATTTATCTGGCTTTACATGTGAATCTTCTCATTCTTCTGATGAGTCATTTGACTCCAACTATAAACTGTTTAAAATCAGAATGGTGAAGTATTTGCTAGATATGTTGGCACTAACTGCAGGAACGGTTCTCCTATGAAGAAAATCTGGGTTCCCAAAAGGTGCCTTGAAAGTCTTCAGGTGAATGTCCTCATGACACCACCTGTGAAGAATAGGAACCCCAGATCAAATTCTTCATATGGACCAAATTCTTCATATGGATCCAAGTCCTCATACGGATCGAATTCCTCACGTGGATCATATTCCTCAAAAGGATCAAAGTCCTCATATGAACATCATCGTGCTAACAACTCTGTTTCGCAGGGAAGAGCTAAGGGCTATGAATATGAGCATTATTCTTCTAATCATTATGTTCATAAGTCTTCGAAGAATTTCTCTGCTTATTCATATGCTTACCCTAACTCCTCTTATGTGAAACGAAATGGATTGGCTTCTATGCCACCTTTCTCGTATGGAGCTCGCAGAGTGATGAACTCTTTGCCACCCCTTCAGATGTGGGTGGTGAAGAAAAAAAACTAATCTTTTATGCAGGGTCAGGTCTCCAGACGTACTTAAACGTCTGAAGAATTTGCTGGAGACCTGAAAAAGTGCCTGAAAGGACGCAGGCTAATCATGAAGAAATGAACTTTCATTTCTCACGTCCTCATATTGTTTTAACTGTTGCATTGCTTGATGAAATTGGTCTGATGAATTGTGATGTCATATTCTTCACATATGAAGTTCGTAAGCTGCACTAATTCATCTGCAGGATGATCAACCCAAAGCCACTGAGTGGGTCGTCGATAGTGGATGTACAAATCACATGACTGGTGACAAGAATCTATTGATGGATGCTCCCTTATCACCATCGCATCTGAAGCATATCATCTTCGCTGACAAAGGCAAAAGTCAGGTATTAGGCCTAGGTAAGGTTGCGATCACAAAGGATCGACACATGGACAAAGTCATGCTTGTCGAGTCCTTAGGATACAACCTCATGTCTGTCTCAATGCTTTGTGATCTTGATATGGTTGTTGTCTTTGGCAAGTATCGTTGTGTTGTGGTTATGGAAGCTGACAATTCCAAAGTCTTCGAAGGCTTTAGGAGAGGAGACTTGTATATTGTTGATTTCTCTACAGGACCGCAACCAGCCGTGTGCCTACTTGCAAAAGCTTCAGAAGGCTGGCTATGGCATCGACGACTTGGTCATGCAGGCATGAGGAATTTGCACATGCTTGCGAAGAAGAAGCACGTCATTGGCATTGAGAATGTCAAATTCCTCAAGGATCACTTATGCGGAGCCTGTGAAGCTGGAAAGATGACCAAGGCTAAGCATCCAGCGAAGACTATCATGACCACTACTCGACCATTTGAATTGCTTCATATGGATCTCTTCGGTCCTAACCATTACTCAGCAGTCACAAATGACGCATCTCTCTATGGCTTTGTTATTGTTGATGATTACTCTCGTTACACATGGGTACATATTGTCACTTACAAACATGAAGTGCAGGAAGTCTTCAAACGATTTTCCTCGAGGGCTTCAACCAACTTTGGTGTGAAGATCAAGCACATCAGAAGTGACAATGGAACTGAGTTCAAGAATTCTGGTCTTGATGACTATCTTGATGAACTTGGTATTACTCATGAGTTATCTGCTCCTTACACTCCTCAGCAGAATGGCGTCGTGGAGCGCAAGAACAGAACTCTCGTTGAGATGGCACGCACTATGCTTGATGAGTACAAGACGCCTCGTCACTTCTGGATTGAGGCAATTTATACTGCGTGCCACATCATCAACAGGGTATATCTTCACAAATTCTTCAAGAAGACTGCCTATGAACTCCTCACTGACAAGAAACCCAATGTGAGTTATTTCAAAGTCTTCGGTGCTAAATGTTGGATTAGAGATCCTCATCACAATGCTAAATTTGCACCGAAAGCACATGAAGGTTTTATGCTTGGTTACGGAAAGGACTCGCACACCTACAGAGTCTTCAACAACGTTCTTCACAAGGTTGTTGAAACTGTAGATGTGCGGTTCGATGAAACTAATGGCCCGCAAAGAGAGCACCTACCCTCTATGATAGATGAACCAGCACCTGAGGAAACTATCAAGTTCAAGACTACTGAGGATGTCATTCCTACCGAAGAATCTGTTGAAGAATTCATTCTAGAACGTGAAGAACGTCGAGCTAATGCACCTGAAGAAAATGCTGAAGAAAATGGTGCTGAAGAAAATGCTGATCAAATTCCTCGACGACAACCTACTCATCCTCGCGTTGCAAAAGAAGTGCAAGTTGAAAAGATCATCAATGACATTGAAGCACCAGGTCCTCTCACACGCTCAAAAACTTCACATTTATCTAACGTTTCTGGGCACTATGCCTTTGTCTCTATTACAGAGCCCACTAAGGTAGATGAAGCATTTTTGGAGCCTGAGTGGATTTAGGCCATGCAAGAAGAATTACATCAGTTCGAACTCAACAACGTCTGGGAACTGGTTAAACGTCCAGATCCTAGCAAGCACAATATCATTGGCACAAAGTGAATCTACCGCAACAAGCAAGATGAAAATGGCCTTGTGGTGAGGAATAAGGCACGGCTTGTAGCTCAAGGCTACACACGGGTTGAAGGAATTGATTTCGATGAAACTTTTGCACCTGTTGCCAGACTTGAAGCTATTCGCATATTACTTGCTTATGCTAACCATCATGATATCACTTTATATCAAATGGATGTGAAAAGTGCATTCCTCAATGGTAAGCTTGAGGAAGAAGTATATGTTGCTCAACCCCCAGGTTTTGAAGATCCAAAGCATCCTGACAAAGTCTTCAGACTCAATAAGGCCCTCTATGGCCTCAAGCAGGCCCCTCGGGCATGGTATGATAATTTGAAGGAATTCCTCATGAAGAAAGGCTTCAAACCCGGTTCACTCGACCCTACTCTTTTCACTAAATCTTATGATGGTGAATTGTTTGTGTGCCAAATATATGTTGATGATATTATCTTTGGTTGTACTAACCAACGTTATAGTGATGAATTTGCCTATATGATGAGTGAAGAATATCAAATGTCTATGATGGGAGAATTGAAATTCTTCTTAGGTCTTCAAATTCGTCAACAGCGCACTGGCATATTCATATCTCAGGAGAAATACCTCAAGGATGTACTGAGTAAATTCGGCATGCAAGATTGCAAAGGCGTCAAAATTCCGATGCCCACAAATGGCCATCTGTGCACTGATGAAAATGGTATTGACTTTGATCAAAAGGTATACCGCTCCATGATTGGTTCTTTATTGTATTTATGTGCATCTAGGCCAGATATTATGCTTAGTGTTTGCATGTGTGCCCGATTTCAAGCTACACCGAAGGAATCACACCATAAGGTCGTGAAACATATTCTTCGATATCTAGCTCACACACCAACACTTGGATTATGGTACCCCAAGGGCTCGGCTTTTGATCTCATTGGATATTCTGACTCTGACTATGCTGGTGATCGTGTGGACCGCAAGTCAACATCTGGTACATGTCATTTCCTTGGACGATCTTTGGTCTGTTGGTCCTCGAAGAAACAGAACTGCGTATCACTGTCTACTGCTGAAGCTGAGTACATTGTTGCTGGTTCTTGCTGTGCTCAATTGCTGTAGATGAAGCAAACTCTCAAGGACTATGGCGTCAACGTGAAGAATGTGCCTCTCTTCTGTGACAATGAGAGTGCCATCAAGATTGCTCACAACCCAGTTCAGCACTCAAAGACAAAGCACATTCAGATTCGTCATCATTTTCTTCGCGATCATGTGTTGAAGGGCGACATTTCTATTGAGCATGTGAAGACTGAAGAACAGCTAGCCGATATCTTCACTAAGCCCTTGGATGAGAAGAGATTTAGCAAGTTGCAGTCTGAGCTAAATATCCTAGAATCTTCGAATGTTCTTTGAAAAGGACACTCATCCTAACACTTATGTAAAATTGATGACTTAGATGTGCAACACATGAAGAAACGTTTTTCTTCAATCAATGAAGAATAACACTCTAAGTGTGAAGAAATTAACGAAGAAGTTTGATTCTTGGAACCCTATGACAATTGTACGCGGTGTGTGAAATCATCATTTTTATACGGTGGGTCACGCCACCACCAAAAGTTGAAAACCTTCAATTTGAGTTTTTCCTCAGTTTTGAAATTCCTCAGTTGTTCATGTTCTTCAACTTTGCAAAATCTTCACTGTTTCCGTCGTTTTTCTTCATTGGCTATATGTGTGTGTGTGTGTGTGTGTGTGTGTGTGTGTGTGTGTGTGTGTTTATGTCCTCTACAGCATTCACTTATGGCTAATTCTTCAAGTTGCGTTTTTCTGCTAAGTGAATGTGATCGGACCCTTCCCCTCTATGCTATACTCAACCAAATCTATTCACAAATTCTTCATGTGCATTTTATTTGAAACTCGTTCAAAATCTTCACTGTGCCCTTGTCAACTGAAGAATTTGCGAATGTAACTTTTAACTTATCTTATCCAAATTTTCGGCGTTGCCGCTCAAACCGTTCCGCATCCCACGAAATACTTATCTATTCACCCCCGATCTAACACGATCTCCACTTCTCAGTACGTGGGTGACACATGTCAAGTGAATGAGAAGGGTCAGGGGGCACGTTCGTCCAAAATCTTCGGGCGAACAGTTTTTCACCGTGGCTATAAATACCCCCTCTTCCCTTCCTCACTTCCTTTACTCCGCTCGACCTCTCTCCAGCTCGAGCTTCTCAAACCCTAGTGCCGCCGCTACTTCATCGTCGCCGGTGAGGAAGAGCTTCACTGCCTCGACCTCGTCGCCTCGTACTCGCGCCGGCCGCGGAAATCTTCACTCCGCCGCCGCCGTAGCCGTCTTCCTCCGCCGAGTTAGGGCGTGGAAGATCTGCACAGACGGACTTCTCATCTCTACCTCACAGTTCGTCGTGTTCTTCGTCCAGGGTAATTAAAAGTTACTTTTACTGCCCTCTTTGGTGTTTATTCTTCAATTTTTTCACACACTAAACACCTCACATGTCATCTGTTCTTGATTCGTTTCTCTAAGCATCATTTTTCTTCAAGATTCCTCAATTGTGTGGATCTTCGATCTATACAACTCTAGAACCTAAGACAAAGAACGCTTAGTGAAATTCTTCAAGACTCATCTGGTCAAATTCCTCAAACTTGTTCTTTTTGAAAAACCTTCTGAGAACGCATATGACCTCTCCAAATTCCTCACAACTATACTTTGTTCACAGGTACTCATGTCCGCTGCTGAATCACTAGGTTCTCATCAACTTATCTCATTTGCAGCGTTCCTCGAAGAAAAGTTGCATACTTCTTCAGAGAGTTCAATTGTTCAAATTCCTCAACTGAAGAAAATGGCTGATGGAAAGAAGCCACAGAAAGGAGGAAAGAGGCCTGAAATCAATACTGCCTTTGAAATCCCTGAGGACATTTATGCTGGGTACTGCACACCCCCTGAGGAAGATAAAAATCAGCGCAAGGTGCGCATTCAGAGGATAGAGAGGAGATGGGCAAAAGAGTGGAGGGAGTACAGGTATGTGACTCCAAAATACATCAAGAAATTCGTTGTTACTCCTCCATGCTCAAGACCACCATTGGCACCTGGCCAAGAAGCAGATCCCACTAGCATCAAGCGCGGTGAGGATTTTCTTGAAGAATGGACCAAGCGCCAGGCCAAGTTGGCCAAACAAGCAAAAGATGCAGTGAGGAAATTCAACGAGGACTCTGCTGCTACTGCTGCCTCTGCTGAGGCCTCTGCTGTCAAGCCGAAGAAATCCATGGCAAAGAAGCCTGCGCATAAGCCAAGTGCCTCAGCTAAGCCCTCACGGCCAATTCCTCACGCTGCTCCTGCCCCTCCAAAGTCCTCAGCTGCTCCGACCAAATCCTCAGCACATGTGCATCTTGCCACGTGCCAAAGGACTACAAGCTACTCTATTGCCTCAGGAGTTTCAGCTAGTTCCTCAACTGCACCAAATTCTTCAACATGACCCTCTCTGCTGAAGACTAAGACCACTCTTGGACGAGGCTCTCGCCCAAGTCCTCACAAGAAGCAGGTCACCTTCCAAGTGCCGTCTGAAGAAGACGAAGCTAATGATGAAGAACTTGCTGAAATCATCAGAGATAGGCAAGTCAGGGCCGCTAGAGCCAAGGGCACAAATGTGCCTCTGCTTCTGGATCCAAAGTTGATCCTCGACTACATTGATCTCTGGCACAAGGACCCAAACACTCCTATGCCTGACTTCAAGCTGACTCCTGGTCAAAGTCATATGCTGACTGCCTTCATCCAAGAAGAGAAATGGAAATTTGAGAAGGCCAGGCAGCTCAAGAAAGCACAGTACAGGAAGGAGAAATTCCTGAAGAACAACGTTGTCTCTATGACAACTAATGAACTTGTGAAGATCCAGTCTGAGATCAAAACCCTCAGCAATGATTTCAATGCTTACTATGCTGATTGGAAACAAGCCAAGGTCAGGTTTGTTAAACAGACAAAGATGTTCACCTCCAATGTTGCAGCCCCATCGCAACAAGAAATTCCTCAGGCTGAAGCATCTGCTCAGCCCACTGAAGAACATGCCAGCACCACTTATGACAATCAGGCTGCTGAAGAAAATGTGAATTCCAGGGCTGATGAATGCATTCCAGCCGCTGATGAAATTGCCAGGGCATCCACTATTGGTGCGCCTGAAGAAAATGAAGAAGTCAGGGCAACTGCATCAGTTGTGCCTGAAGAAAATCAACCACATTCCTCTGCTCCTCCTGCGCCTACCCCAACTCCGATTCTTTCATCTGCATCCGATGTGAAGAAGACCAAGGCTACAGAGCATGCAGCAGTGAAGAAAAGGAAAGCATCAGCTCCTTCAGATTCTTCAACATCGAAGAAGATGAAGAAATTGACAAGCTCATTTGCTAATCCAATTGATGTTGTTCCAGTTTCCTCCATGCCATCAACGGAAATCATCCCTTTTGATGAAGAATATGTGATCCCTAGCGGATCTAATGAAGAAAATCCTTCTGCTGCTTCGTCAGAGCAGATGGATGAAGAAATTGAAGTGGATAAAATCCCTTCAACCCCCACAGTTTCCTCGCCTATGCCTCAGTTTACTGCTGAAGAGGCCGGCGTTGAAGAAATGGAAGATGAAGATGTGGACATTGGTTGTACCACACCAGTGATGAATGATGACTTCTGGGAAAGTCAGCACCCCAACTCTCCACTCTTCACTCCATTGCAACAAATTCCTCAGTCCCCGGCAACAACAGTTCAAATGGGATCTGATGAAGCTCATGAACAAGTTCCAGCCACTAGTGCTGAAGAAAATGAAAATGAAGAATTGAAGACCCAGACTGCCACTGAAGAGGAACCAGAAATTCCTCAGCCTGAAGAACCTGAGATTGCGATTCCTGAGGTTGTCATGCAACTGACTGACACTCCTCTGCCCAAGCCAAAGGATCCATTCTCAAGGAAGTAAAAATTCAAGGCTAATGATTTCTTCGGCGAGCACGTATTCTTCACTGACTACAACCCCTATGACTCTGGTCGCATTAGGAAGAGGCGTTTCTGGACTGCCAGCCAGGCAAATTTTTATTCCTCGGTGTTGTTCAACAAAGACAAAGTCTTCGATCATGAGCACATTCCTCACGTGGATATGGAATCTCTGCCATGCTTCGGGCCAGTCCTCAGTGTTCTTTACGACGCGGGACTGTTAAATTTCTGCACTGATATATGTGATTGGCATGAAGAGCTCATTCTTCAATTTTATGCAACTCTGCACATCACCGGAGACTCTGAAGGTGTGAATTCATGGGTGCTGGACTGGATGTCTGAAAATACTCACTACAAGGCACCAGCTACTAAATTGCTTCGTGCTTTGCCTCTCAGTCCTCCCCTTGAAGCAGCTCGTTGCGTCTACAGTGAACCTGAGCTTACAGATCACTATATGCAAGTGCTGATGAAGCCTTTGAAGCCAGGTCAGGCCCCAAGAACAAAATTCCTTGTGAAGGAATTGTTATATGTGCCTCGGACTATCTATCGCATTCTGACGAAGACATTGAGTCCTATCAAGGGCCACGACTTGAATGAAGAAGAAGTCGTTGGCATCATGAAGAATCTGCTTTTCAATATCATTCATGGCGTTCCTGTCAACTTCCATGATTTCTTCATGAGGACTCTGACCAATGTCGCAATGTCACCATTTGAGTTGAAGCCTTATGCTCCGTGGATTATGAGATTCATCATAACAAGGTCTTCACAACATGACTGCTACCCACAATGCAGTGAAGAAAAACCACTACTACCTTCATGAAACCCTCAACCGCACCTGGGCTGTTCTGTCGCACATTTATAGCGCAGAAGATCTGAAGAAAATGGGTCTCAAGGAAGATTTTGACTGGGCTGCACCTCCTCCGAAGAAGTACAAGAAGGTCAAGGTTCCTTCCTTGGTGGCCAGCTCCTATTCGTCATCACGTGACACTGATGAACATGAAGACTTGGACGACACTGCGGCAGGCCTTACTACAACAAACGACCCCAACAACGCTGACGCTCCTTCATCAACTTGATATTCTTCAGGGGCGTTAGTCCTCATTTTCGAACCTTTTGGTCATTCAATGACAAAGGGGGAGAAATTTGAGTTAGTCTTCAAGCGGGTCTATCTTATATGGGCATTTCAAGCGGGTCTATCTTATATGGGAGTTTTTTTTCTAAGTTACAACTCTCGTTCTTCTGATGACTTTGTTGGATCGAGTTGTAAACTTAAAACTCTATGGTGGCCTGATACTTTTGTTGTTTCTTCTGCATGCTTATTCCTCGTTAATGTTATTGCACGCATGCTGAATTACATCAGTCACCATATTTCATCATGCATTTCAAATTCTTCATATATTATGTCAAATGCGTGTATGAATTACAAGATATAGGGGGAGATCTCCATGATTCAACTCTTCAAGTGTGCATTGCTTCAAAAGAAAATTCCTCACTATGCACATCTTCAGGGGGGGTTCTTCTATATCTTGCAATCAAATTCCTCAATATCAGTATTTACACTTCAAATGTTTATCCCCGTTGAAAACTTAACCTATATTGTCATCAATCACCAAAAAGGGGGAGATTGTAAGTGCATCTAGTGCCCCTTAGTGATTTTGGTGTATTGAAGACTTATAGGTTAAGGGACTAATGTGTTTATGAGTGTACATAGGTCTATAAGTCTATGAGGAGTTTGATATTTACAGAGAAAGTCGACCCCTAAAAATGAAGTTCTTCGACTGAAGACTTTGAATTTCTGAAGACTTTCTGAAGACTTTGAAAGTGAAGAAATTGGTGTGACCTTGAAGACTTGGTATTCGTTTGATGAACATGAAGCGTGAAGACTTTTGTTTTCGTAGTTTCATTTTCTCTTTCTTGAGTCATAGGAAACACCGTACTGTTAAAGGGGGTCGAGGAAATACTAAGGAAAATTTTCCATGTGATGCTCAACTCAAAATCCTACACCTACCAATCCCTTCGAGTGAAGCCATTGGAAATCTCATACAGTCCAGTCATATTCTTCAGTGACAGAGACTAAGTTCTTCTGGTCTCTGAGGAATTTGTTCTGACTGAGGAGTTAGGAATTCGCCAGTGCGGATTGCCTACACAGTGAGGAACATGATAGCCCTGAGGAATTTCATACTCAAATTTCTGACCATTGCTGTGCTATGCGCCAGCTGTCCCAAAATATCTATCCAACTAACGGTCATATCATTGAAGGGCATTTATGTCTTATCATGACGGGCTGCTCCCTAGGCTATAAATAGCCGCCCCCCTACAACCACTAGCTGGTTGGCTGCTCCGAGAGAAACTGACACTTGTCATTTGAGAGCATCCCATCCTCCGAGGACTTTGAGCGAAAATCATCAAGTGAGGAAAACCCAAACCCAAACACCTACAAACCCAAAGTGATTGAGCATCACTGAAGAGATTGATCCTGCGTGGATCCGATGCTTGTTACCTTTGAAGACTGTGCTTCTTCCAGACGGTTAGGCGTCATGGTCTAGAGCATCCAAGAGGAATTGTGGATCGCCGAGTGACCGAGTTTGTGAAGGTTCGGAAGTCACCTAAAGACTTACCACGAGTGATTGGGCGAGGTCTGTGTGACCTTAGCTCAAGGAGAATACGGTGAGGACTGTGTCTCCGGGACTGTGTGTCCTCAGGTTTAAATACCTAGCCGCTCCAACCAGACGTACAACTGAGACAGCAGTTGGAACTGGTCTACCAAATCATTGTCTTCACCAAGCTTACTAGTTCTATTTCCTCAACTCTTTCATTTCCTCATAACTGTGTTGTGCACTTGTTCATATCTGTGTTTGAAGACTTTGACTGAAGACTTTCTCAATTTCCTCAGTTCAATTTCTTCAGTCTGTTTGTCTTCATCATGTGCTATCCTGTGTTTACGCTTTTATACTCTATGCTTGTCTTCATTTCATCATGATGACCATGCTTGTGTTCTGCTGTGCATACTTTTGAGTACTTATTCCGCTGCAAGTAGTTCTTCGCCAAGGAATTTCCTCACTGGCAAATTCCTCAGTGAAGAATTCATAAAAATTGCCTATTCACCCCCCTCTAGTCGATGTAACGCACTTTCAGAAAGGGGTGCATTGGTACCGGTTTGTAGCACCAACCGGGACCAATGCCCCCCTTTAGTCCCGGTTAGTGCCATCAACCGGGACCAAAGGTCTCTGTTTCCCGCCCTTTGGGCTGCTGAAAACAGACCTTTGGTCCCGGTTGGTGCCACCAACCGGGACTAAAGAGGGGCATTGGTCCCGGTTGGTGCTACGAACCGGGACCAATGCTTCGTCTATATAAGCAAACACTCAGAAATTTTCATTCAGTTCGATCGACCTCCTCGTCCTCTCCTCCGACAACACCGCCAGGCTGCTCCTCGTTGCCGTCGAGCCCTCTGGACCGTCGTCGCCTCCCCCAGCCCGCGTTGTGCTCGTCGTCGGCATCCCCGAGCCCGTCGTCCTCGTCCCCGTCGCCGCGTGCCTCCCTGAGCCCGCCTCCTCGTCCCCGTCGTGGCGTGCCGCCCCGAGCCCGCCGTCCCCGTCACCGCGTGCCGCCCCGAGCCCGTTGTCCTTGTCGCCAGACTCCAGCCGTCGCCGCCACCCTCAAAGTGAGCCCCCCCTTTCCCATGGTCCCGAGCGCCGGCCCCCTTGCTCTGCCCCTGCTCCATGGTCGCCGCTGACCCCGACGCATTGAAGAGCAGAAGGAGAGGAGAAGGAGTGGAGCAGCAGCAACGCGCTGTCCACTTTTCTGAATTTTTTGGAATTTCTGAAAAAAAATTGTCCATAAGGTGTTGATGAAATGCTAGATGGCTTTGGGCATTTTTGGAATTTATGAAAAAATTTGTGGTGAGGTACTGATGCAAGACCAAGGCGATGGCAAAATTTTAGAATTTTTGGAGTGGTTTAGAATAGGTTTTCAGCAAGTTATTTGAATCTGATTCAAATTTCATTTGAATGAAATTTGAAAAATTTGAACTATGGATCAGAAGGTTTTTGGTGAAATGGAGTGTGGGTACTGTCATGAAGTTGGAGTAATTTTTCTGGTTGTAAAAGAGTTAGCAAAATTTAGAATATGCTAAATATGTCAAATATGCTTTTTTGTCCATAGAAAGTATTTGTTCATATATAGAAAGTTTTTATATATGACTATGGATATATGAGGAATGATGATCCATGGATTTATGCATTGATATATATGAGAAATTATATTCATAGAATATTTACCAAGTATATATGTATTTTTGCTCATATATGTATTTTTTTCATAGCATTTTTTCCATTTATATATGTATGTGGCTATAGATCGATATATATGAGAAATGATGATCCATGAATGTATGCATTTTTTTGCAATGATGATCCATTGATGGATGTATGTATGTATAGATGTATGTATGTGGATACATGAGGGGGGAGGGTCGCGATATACCCCCTCTCCGATAACATTTCCTTCTTCATATGTTGAGTTAGTTGATTTAGGTTAGTGCATTTTAGGTTAGTTGGTTTATAGTGCATTTTAGGTTAGTTGTTAGTGCATGTTAGGAAAACAAGGAAAAAGAAGAAGAAGGAAAATAAGAAAAAGAAATAAGAAGAGAAAGAAGGAGAAGAAGAGGAGAAAAAAAAATAAGAGGAAGAAGAAGAAAAAAAAGAGGAGAAGAAGAAGGAATAGAGGAGAAGAAGGCTCCTTTTTCTTCTTCTTCTCCTCTTTTTTTTCTTCTTCTTCCTCTTCTTAATTTTTACCGGGAACGAGGGTGTCGAGGGTTCGAGGGTCGCCGAGGGTTCGAGGGTCGAGGATCGCCGAGGGGTCAAGAGGTTGCCTAGTGTCAAAGTATTGAAGAAATCCATGGCTTCATCATTAGCCAGAAGTAACCGGGGCATGATGGTACGAAGTTCTGCAAAGTTATTCTGGAACGGAGTCCCGGATAGGATGATTCGCCTTTTGGTATGAATTTCATCAAAGGCCTTCCAAATAGCGATATTCAGAAGGCTCTTGCTAAACTTTGTACCAAAAAGCGAATTATCCTATCTAGGACTCCGTTCCAGAACAACTTTGCAGAACTTCGTACCATCATGCGCCTGTTACTTTCGCCTAATGATGAAGACATGGTTTTGTTGAATCCTTTGACACTAGACAAACATGACATGAGGGGGTCGAGGGTCGGGAACTAGGGTAGAGGGTCGTGGATCGCCGAGCGGTCGAGGGTCGTGAACTAGTGCAGAGGGTCGAGGGTCGCCGAGGGGTCGAGGGTCGAGGGTCATCCAGGGGTCGAGGGTCGTGAACTAGTGTAGAGGGTCGAGGGTCGCGGAGGGGTCTTCTGTATGTCACGTTGTCTATCAAAGTATTGAAGGAATCCATGGTTTCATCATTTGCCGGAAGTAACCGGGGCATGATGGTACGAAGTTCTGCAAAGTTATTCTGGAACGGAGTCCCGGATAGGATAATCCGCCTTTTGGTACGAATTTCAGCAAAGGCCTTCCAAATAGCGATATTCGGAAGGCTCTTGCTAAACTTTATACCAAAAAGCGAATTATCCTATCTGGGACTTCGTTCCAGAACAACTTTGAAGAGCTTCGTACCATCATGCGCCTGTTACTTTCGCCTAATGATGAAGACATGGTTTTGTTGAATCCTTTGACACTAGACAAACGTGACATGAGGGGGTCGAGGGCCGAGAACTAGGGTAGAGGGTCGTGGATCGCCAAGCGGTCGAGGGTCGAGGGTCGTCCAGGGGTCGAGGGTCCAGATTTATCAAGAATGCCCCCATTATGGATGTGCACAAGTTGATCCAATTTTTTCTAATCTCATCTATATATATATATATATATATATATATATATATATATATATATATATATATATATATTCTTCTATATGCCACGTTGTCTGTCAAAGTATTGAAGAAATCCATGGCTTCATCATTAGCTGGAAGTAACAGGCGTATGATGCTACGAAGCTCTTCAAAGTTGTTTTGGAACGGAGTTCCTAATAGAATAATTCGCCTTTTGGTACGAATTTCAGCAAAGGCCTTCCAAATAGCGATATTCGGAAGGCTCTTGCTAAACTTTGCACCAAAAAGCGAATTATTCTGTCGGGAAATCCGTTCCAAAACAACTTTGAAGAGCGTCGTACCATTATGCGCCTGTCATTTCCGGCTAATGATGAAGTCATGGTTTTCTTGAATTCTTTGACACTAGACAACGTGACATATAGAAGGGTAGATGAGATCAGGAAAAATATGGACCATTTTCTGCACATCCAGAATGGCGCCATTTTGTTAAATCCCTTGTCATTCCGGACGTCGGACAATCATGAGAGAGGCGGTCCGGCCCAAACCCTAGAAGCGCTGTCGAGGCCACCCAAATTTACCAAGTTAAAAGAGCGTTGTCGTCGAGGCCACCCCGAACCCTAGAAGCGTTGCCGAGGCCACCCCAAACCCTAGAGAAGCGTCGAGGCCACTAATATGATTCCTTGTTGTGATTAGCTAGCTAGGTCTATGTTTACCACTAATATATCCATCTTTCATGTTTTGTATAATAATTGCCATGTTCTAATATTTGCAGAAACTATGGAGCACCGAGACTTGGAAGCAGAACAGGTGTTGGGGGATATAATCGCAGCCGGAGCTGATGTCATGTCGTATCTCAACGATACCGATGGTCTGGAAGGAGAGGGTGAAGCAGGCTACGGTGATCGAACAATGGAGGAGGAAGGACATGATTATGATGGCTCCGGTGACCGAATGCCGGTGGAAGAAGGACACCGTGATGACGGCTCCGGTGACCGAACGGAGTCCGGCCAGGTATATATATTAATTAAGCCTGTGCCGACTATAGCTAATTGATGCATTAATTGTTTTGGTATGTACACATATCAACTCTCTTCTTTCTTATTTTCTAGCCCTCCAGATCGAGCAAAACTTCGGTAACGAGGCGAGGCCCAAAGAAAAAGTTGCGCCGGGATGAAAGGTTCACGATCACAGCAATCGCGCGCGATGGCCAACCGATTGAACCCATCCGGACCAAGGAAGCATTTTCTGCTCAGTGCGGGGTTCTTGTTAGGGACATGATCCCGATCAGCATCCACCAATGGTATAAGCCTAAGAACGAAGACCCTCGGGTGTCTTATGTCAACGATAGGCAGAAAGATGATCTTTGGACCATGCTGAAGGCAAATTTCACCCTACCGCCAGAGGAGGATCCGGAGAAGCCAGCTATAGAGCCATTGGTCAAGGCTCATGCTCTTAAGAAGATGGCAGATCTATTCAGGAGGTGGAAGAATGAGTTGAAAACAACGTTTGTCGATAAAGAAAAGACTCCAGAATTCACCGGCCGTTTTGAGAAGATAAGAGATCACTAGGACACATTTGTGGCCCACAAGACATCGGAGAAGAGTAAGAAGATGTCACCAACAAACAAGAAAAATGCTGTAAAGAAGAAGCTTCACCATCGCACGGGGTCAGGTGGCTACCTCAAAGCCCGGCCGTTATGGGACAAGGCTGAGAATGACCTGCTTGATAAAGGGGTCGAACCAGAGACATTGCACTGGCCAGACCGTTCAAGGACTTGGTTCTTCGGGGTTGGGGGGTCGTTGGACCCTGAAACAGGGAAGTGCATTTGGACGAACGAGCAACTGAGAATACCCGTCACGAATCTTCAGGAGTATATCGCCGCAACGCAGCAAGGGATGTTCGTTCTCGGCAGAGAGAACGACGAGCTCACACAGGCCCTCGGGAATCCTGAGCACCCTGGACGGACACGAGGCACACCAGGCTCCGTTTCGTGGAAGGCTGGGTTTCCCGACGCAGGCGGTTACAAAACCCGGGAGAGGAGGAGGAAAGTGGAGCAGACCCAACTGCAGGCGCTGCACGCAAGGTTACAAGCGCTAGAGGAACGAGAAGCAGTTCACAGCAAGCGACTTACCGAAGCTACCCCAGAAGCTACCCCGCCATCTCAGCGGAGAAGCAGCATGGCTTCCACCGAGCTGCTTCAGGAGCCTGTCTTCATGGCTCCTGCTAGCTACCCCGTGGATGCTATAACAGAGTCTCAAGATTGCCACCTTATGACGCAATGGCAGAACTTCAAAGTCAAGGCGGCTGTAGGCTCTGTTGCACCTCCTAAACCCGGCGCAACTTTTCACTGCCGTCCGATTCCAGAAGGATATGCTGCTGTGATGGTGGATGAAATAACGGAGGGATTTGAGGAGCTCGAGCTTGACCACCCTACCGGTGAAGGGGAGACTCGGTTGGGTTGTGCTCTGAAGACTCCATGTCTATGGCGGAAGGAGCTCATCAACCTTCCGAACTAGATGCCTCCGCCTCCTCCTCCTCTGGCGAGTCAGGGCACTCCGCCTCCTCCTCCGGCGAGTGATCAGGGCACTTCGCCTCCTTCTCCGGCGTGTGGCGGCACTCCGCCTCGTTCTCCGCCTGCGCCGGCGTGTCCAAGCAGCCCGCCTCCTCCTCCGCCTCGTCGGCAAGGGCGGAACAGAGCCGCCGCCGCTCCGGCTGCTCCGGCGCGTCGTAGTACTCCGCCTCCTTCTCCGCCTCGTAAGCAACAAAGGAAGAATGCCGCCGCCGCTCCGGTCGCTCCGGCGTCTTGTAGTACAGCCAGAGGCGGGAGGCAATACAGATTCGGTCCATCTCTCAAGCCTGTAGAGAAGTTACCATACGAGATGACCGAGAAGGAAAACGCGGATATCTGTCAAGCCCAAGTGAGGGACTTCTTTGAAACGCAAAGAGCTAAGAAACATCCACCTTCGGAGGAGAAGATAGATCTGGTGAAAGCAAAGCGCACTATCGATGCCCTGAAGAAACCACCACCGTCTCCGCCGGATGACAACCATGTCCGCGCTCTTAAAAAGGCAACGCAAGAAGCGCGCTGGTCGGGAACTACTTCAAGTGAAAACAGGTTACAAGAATGAAGAAGTGGGAAAAAAATCCCCAGCTCCGCGAACAGGCGAACAAATCGTGCCCCCCGCTGAAGGTGTCTAGTGATATCGCCGTTAATGATCCGAGGATGGTGCCCGGTTATACCAATCCTGGTGATTACCTGCCCGACTCTGCACATTTTGATACAATGGAGGTGGACGAACACAAATACCGGTACGGGAGGCCTCTCATCAAACCTGGTCATCCTCATCTAACAACGATGATGCGAAGATTCCATAAGTGGTACATGGACACCTGCAAGTCTGGGAAGGATATTTTGACGCTGAGAGTTCAAGAGGAGCACGACCTCGTTGGAATTGATCTGGTGTGTGTTCCATTTGAGGAGTTCTTCCAGCTTTTCAATCAAAAGGCCCTTGATAAAATAATCATCACTTGCTATTGTCTGTAAGTACTACTTCTGTAATTAAGTCTCTATATATAGCCCAGCTCTTTCATTGCATGTATATATAATTATCCTCACTATATTATGCAGATTGAAGATCGTCGAATGCAAGAAAAGACAAATCTATGATATTGGGTTCATTAACACAAATCTCATAGATGAATGGACGGTTAAACATGATGCCAAAGAAGCCGAGGCCAACTTGCTAAAATCGTTGCTTCAAAATCAAAACAAAGATAAAATACTCTTTCCTTACAACTTCAAGTGAGTGTTACTGTCTTGTGCATATTCGGTTTCCCTTATTACTCGAGGTTATAGTAATGTAATTGATGAGTTATGCATGCGTGCGCAGCTTCCACTTTATTCTCCTAGAGATTGAGCTTGAGCAGGGACTAGTAACCGTCTTAGACTCAAGACGAAAAGATCCCAAGGAGTATGCGGCCATGACTGAAATGCTCGAGAAGTAAGTTCAATCGATCATTATCGCACCATATCGGCAACTTTGTTCATTTCCTCATATCAAGTAATAATTATTTTCTTTGTCTCGCAGGGTTTGGAAAGTGTTCACCGCAGAAGCTCCGGGACTGCCGGGGAAGCTGCGATTTACACACCCGAAAGTAAGTACTACTAGCTAGTTCCGCGCATCTCCCATTGATTCTAGCTAGTTTCATCAATACCATTTATAATGCTTGATTATCAGTTTGATTGACCTCTATTTCTCGTAAAGTGGTTGTGGCAGGAAGGCGGGAATAATTTTTATGGATACTACGTTTGCGAGTACATCTACAACGCGACGACCTCTAAGCGGGGCTACTCTAAAGACGATTATGAAGTGCGTAAGCAATAATATTCACAATTTTATTTTATTACCATCATTTGTGTTGAGTTTCATTCATATATATGTATTGACCCCCTTCTTCAAATTAGCTTTGGCAGCTGCGGGATGAACTCCTACCACAAGATCGCATAAAAGCAATTCAAGAGGAATTGGCGGGATTCTTTCTTGACCACGTCATAGATAAAGACGGAGAATACCATGTGGAACTTGACATCAGATGCTAGGGATTGTAAGAGATCTTATATTGTATATATGTAGCTAGTAGCGTCGGATAGATGTACGAAAACTTGTTGTTCGACCAATCTCTCGGAGAAAGAGAGGTCGATCACTTCTCTTTGTATATGTTCATGACGATCTTGTGTACTTAATGGTTTCCTTCATTTGCTTACTAGCTAGCGTGTCGAGTCCTCTCTATACGTATAGTACGTAGCGTCGACCAAGCACGGAGATAACAGAGGACACTTCTCTCTATTAGCTAGCTAACACAATATATGAAACCCCTAAATTAACCCTACAAAACCCCCAAACCCCCCCCCCCCCCCCCCCTCAAAAAAACCAAAACCCTAGCCCCTGAACTACTGACGCGTGAACGCTTTTTGGTCCCGGTTGGTGCTACCAACCAGGACCAAAGGCCCCCCTGCCTGGGCAAGCCAAAGCGGCCACGTGGAGTCCCATTTGTCCCGGTTCGTATAAGAATCGGGACTAAAGATATTGGGCTTTAGTACCGACCCTTTAGTCCCGGTTCCGGAACCGGGACAAATGGACCTTATGAACCGGGACAAATGGGCCTTTTTCTACTAGTAGATCTTCAACATCAGTTCATGGAAGAATAGGACCGTTGTGAAGCAGCTACAAGATGCGAACTACATCCATGCAGTTGCTCGCCTTCATTCGTTGGAGTAGTTGAATGACTTTGTCAAACTCCCGAGGTTGTTGTCCCAGACCAACCTCACCTAGGACCGTGAAGACTGCACCCCCTGGAATTTGAATGCAAACAACATATACTTGTCTGTCTCGGCTTATGTTGCGTAGTTTATGGAGTCCTATCCCAAATTCTCCCCTGCAAAGATCTGGATTGCGCATGTTGAGCCCAGATGCAAGTTGTTTGCTTGGCGAATACCACGCAAGACAGTTATTAAGGATGATATGTTGTCCATTCGAGGATAGCCACATGACCTATATACCATATGTCTCCACGCATCAAAAATGCATCGCACATTTGCAAGTACTCGCCCTTTTCCACTGTCATGTGGAATCACGTGAAATCCTAGACGAGGGAGACGATCACGATTGATCCCGCGTAGGCAACAAGACTTTCATATTGTTGGGACAATATGGTCTCCATGGCTCCCAAGGAGAAGTGTTGCTGGAGTGGTACGATCTTATACACAATCTGGAACATATGGAAAGAGCACAACCGAGAAATAATCAATGGCACTCATCTCACCCACTTCAACGTTGCAGTTCTTCCACTTGAGGACATCAAACAAAGGGACCTGACCTGCAGAGGGGGCCAAGAGAGTACATAATTTTATTTTGGCTTCGGGTTTCAATGAGCGACCCCCCCCCCCCCCCCCAACATAGTTATCTATGTACATAAACTCCCCGTTTGTCTAAATGAATTGGCGGCGCTCCAGCCAGTTTCTCAAAAAAATGATGCTTTACTTAGCAAATTTATGTACAAGTTTTTTATCCACGATTATCTCTGGCAACCCCTCTTGCGCAAAAAGTATTTAGGCTCAAAGTTGCGTCTCGGGCAAATTGATAGCCTGGGGACTCACATTTTTGGGCCGCACTGATGGCGGCAAAATACACCATTCCCGATTCGATTCCTTCGAATCAATGATGGCTCTGAGATTCACTTCTGGAAGGACAAGTGGCTGGAAAATGCTGCTCTTGCCCAAGTTCTAGGCTCCTCCCTGTCGGATATATCTTTTAGGAGGGGTTTTCTTTGCCTTGGTCTTGTGTCATGGCACCATCCACCTGACACAAAGACCGGGTGAACTTCACTGGAACCTAACTCAAGAAGGTCTTTCACGGTCACACTCAGTATAGGACACTTCCGCACTCAGAAATTCCAGTGGACAACAATAATAAAATTTAAAAGTCAATGATGCCACTAAAAATTAAGATTTTCATGTGGTACCTACGCTAAGGCGTTGTACTGACAAAGGACAACCTCGTGTGTCATAATTGGCAAGGAAGAATGAAGTGTTGTGTTTATGCTCATGGTGAGATAATTAAACACCTCTTCTTCTAGTGCAATTTCGCGTGTTCTACGCAGACAATCATTCAAATAGTGTCCAGTTTTGTATCTGTCAAGTAGTGTTGCTAATATATGTGTTCACCAGTTCGACTACATATCTAACAAGTTTAATTAGTACAGTAATGTGGGGCTAGCATCTACATTACTATGGGCTCTGTGTCTAACTGGAAATGATATGGTTTTTAATAGTAAAATTTGATCTCCCTTATATGTTATCTAGAAATATACGCATTGGCTTCGTCATGTTCTATGCTACACCCCATGGAGTACTGACTGTTGTTAGCGGCAGTGTGTACGCGATTGAAGCGGGTGAGAGTGTTTACCCCGCATGGGTGGCGGCATAGTCTATTGATAGGACCTCCAACTTCCTTGGCATGTGCATAATTTTGGTCCTATTACACTTTACTGTTATCAGGCTGACCTCTTATATTATACTTTGCTCATGTTGGTTGTGTGCATCTTAGTCTTGCAAAAGTGGGGTGTACACTCATTTAGCGGTGTATCTGCTTAATTGTACATTATGAGTTAATAAAAGCACTGTTTATCAAAAAAAGGAAGACTGATAACCAAATTCTAAAACCTAAAACATTTTTATCCGTCATTTTTTCTAAACTATGTATATTGTCCACAAAAATGTCCATATGTATCAAATTAAATGTTCACACAACAATCAATTATCGATCCTATAGGTTAGAAAAAAATACTTCAGATGGATAACATTTTTTTTCTTGTAAATGTTCTACATGGTTAACAAAATGTTTATGTATTTCATACATTCGCCTTACTCATTAAAATGGTATGGTGTTCCAAGGGAACATCATAGACTTGCTTGGGCCACTTTTCTATTTTTTTAACCGAAACAAAAATGTTCACTATTGAAAATCATGGATACCGTGTCGTCACATTTTCCTCTCTTGTCTCCCACCCCTCTCCAAAAGAAATGTGCCTACGGTTTTTGTGTAAGTACAACCTCCAGCCCCCCTCTCCACGAGTGCCTTCTGGCGCCAGTGAGGTGGGTGTCGTGGTTGTTTGTCACGGCAGATGTCCTCATGAAAGAACTTAGTTGTGAGGCCATCGCAACTAGGTGGTAGCTTGAATGGGGTTGGTCGGAATCAAGAGACGCGAATTTTACCCAGCTCCGGCCCCTCACAGTAGAGGTAAAAGCCTACATCCTGCTTGATTATTATTGACGATGATGATCTCGATTACAAGGGTGTTGTTTCGCTACCTCTATCTCGAGAGCTACTAATTTATCTGTCTATTTCCCCCTCCCCTCCTTGGGGTTCCTTACCCCTCCTTATATAAGTTGAAGGGGCAGGCTTACATGTAGAGTCCTAGTAGGACTACAAATAGTCATTTTTCTATTACAAGCCCGATCGTAGTCCGGGTCCTATTCAAACGGTCCAAAACTGGCCAGCTGGGCCACCCCCATGTTTGGTCACGTACTACCTCTGTGAGGGCACCGGTATTCTCTTCTGCACCAATCGACCCAAGCCAAGTTTGTCCTCCACCGGGTCATGCTTCCTCTGTCGGGTCTTGTTTCCCTTGCCGGCTCTTGCTTATTCCTGACCGGGTTCCGTGCAGGCTCCCAGCTTATATTGAGCCGGCCCGTATGGCACCTTGGACAACCCAGGCATGGGCCTTCTGGTCTAGCCGGGTCATGTCTCGGACTGCCAGGTCTAGCCACGGGTAATTCCCTCGACAGTGGGGGAGACAGGATCCCAATTTGGAGTTTGCGATGTTTGAATCGTCCTAGCTCTGGTTAGGACTTAGTCTAGGTGTCTAACTAGCTGTGGTAAGGCAACAATGGTGGAGCTCTGGCGTTGATGTAAGGTGTGTGGAGCTCCGTCGTTGTTGTAAGGTGTGTGGAGCTCCGGTGAGGGCCATATCTTGGGTTATGTTGTTGTCTACATTTCATTCAGGTGATCTTGGACGGTGTCGTTTGGTGGAGTGGTTGGCGCGGTAAGTGTTTTGAACTTCTATCTTCTTCTATGTTCGGTGATGCATGGCCAACTTCGTCTTCGTCGAGAAGATAGTGAGGCAAGTCATCCCCAATTCAGGCTAGGTGGATAGTTGTCTAGTCACTTCATTGTATTCTACGGGCAGCGATCTGATCCTTAGTTCATTACCACCGGATTTTCTCTGCCTACCATCAACGGCTTTCAGACCACCGCGTCAACAATTTTACCCTGGATCACAGAGGCGGCATCGATCTTGGCTCATGTCAAGTGCTATAGACGGAAGACGACGTCAATATACCCAAATACCAGTGATTTATTTTTTGCTTTGTAAGAATAGTCTTGCAAGGGTTGGGCAATTTATGTATATGACATTGGCCTTCTCGCAAAAGGAAAAAATGCCATTGATACATATATCAGTGAACGATACAAACTATAGGATGGACATTTTTATACAAAGAATCTAAGAACTATCTTTCAACCAAACACATAAACTTATAGATAAAAGCAAGAAAAGAAAGAAACAATAAAATTAAGTTGGAAAATAAATAAAAAGTGAGGAAAAAAAGAAACGTAAACAAAAATGTAAAAGCAAAAAATATAAGAGAATCGAAGCAGAATAAAAAAAGTAAGATGTATGTACTTATCATAGCTTATCTACTAATATGATACTACATCTTGTCCACTGTTTTAAAATTGCTTGTTTTAAAGTATGTAGCAAAATTTTGTGGTACAAAACATAAAGGATCATATGTTCTTCATTTAGTACAAAAAGGGAAGGACCCTCTTATCTGGTGAACGTTCGCTGGGAGGGAGGGGCATTTGCGAACATTTTGATGGTAGTTTTAGTTTTTCGGGGGTTGACAGTTTTCTTCAACAAGAGTATGACAGTTTCTAGGAGGAAGGAAATTGTCAGCAACAAGAAGCAGAAACTGCAATTGTTTAATCTCGCGTCCCAACTAAAACTGCCAGCAAACACCGCTCTTTGTCATTCCCTCCCCAACGAACGTCAACCTGATAGCATTACCCAAAAAGAAAGAGAATCATGTTCGTCAAACATCGATCGAGAAGAAAAGCCGACTGTCCAATTTAAACCGATGAACAACAACGGGTGAATAGTTATTACAGTGGTTGTTGCACTGATGTAATAGAGATCAAACACTAGCTTGACAACATTTTCATGGATAGCAAGACGCATGTAATAACTTTGTTCAATTATAAATCTAGTGTTCAACAAGTGCTGTGTGTGGGTGCCTACTCTGTTTTTCTTACAAACACCGGAAACATTCTATCGCTTAATGAACCATCCTTTAATTAACTAACACTAAGCTGCGGGAAACCCAACGCCGGGTGTGGCGACAGGGGCGACAGCAACGGCATGCCTCCCATCAGCGCCTCCCAGCACTGCTCCCAGCCCGAGCTTGACGGCGTCGGAGGAAACTCTCCCTCCGGCGTCGTGGCCACCGACGTCACCGTCGAAGACGCTGTCCCCCGCGACAAGGACGAGGGCGTGTCCCACGACACCCGGGCCGACGACGGCGACGGCGCCTCGGCCCTCACGGCCTTGTTTATGACCACTCCGGTCACCTCGACGTCAGCGTCCTCGCCCTGTGATCTCTTACGTTTGTTCGTCGCGCCTGCTGCCTGGGACGCCGGGCCAGCAGGCGGCCGCGCCCACAGCTCGGCGCCGCGGGTGCCGACCTCGTTTGGAAAGTTAAGAATGGCCTTGGCGCCGCGCATCCGGAAGGCGGCACGGTCGTAGGCACGCGCGGCCTCCACGGAGGTGTCGTAGGTGCCGAGCCACTCGCGGTAGCCCCGGCGCTTTGGGTCGCGGATCTCCGCCGCGTACTTGCCCCACGGTCGCTGCCGGACGCCGCGGTACTTGCGGAGGTCCTCGACCGGTGCTGGCGCTGGCGCTGCGGCGGCAGCAGTCCCCGCCCATCCGAACGTGCCCTGGGGCGGCACCGAGATGGTCAGCGTGGACGACAGCGCCCTCACAGGAGACGGCTGGCCGCCGAACTGTATCATCACCGGCTCCGGCGCACGGAACACCGCCGTGGCAGCCGGATATGAGTTCACGTACTGGTGCGTCAGGCCCATGTAACCTTGCGTCTGTTCCTGCCGCTGCCCCTGCTGCGGGAAGAACATGGGCTGCTGGTACGCTTGCGGTTCGGCCGCGGAAGGTGGCAGCACGGGGAAGGTGACGTCGTCGCAAAAAGGGCCCTGCTCATGGTTAGCCGTCGCCAGGACACCACCGTCGCCGCCGAGCAGGTGCTCGCGGATGAGGTCGAGAGCGAAGTCGTCGGCTTCTCCGGCGAACTCCATGGTGCTTATTACGGTTCGCCTTTCAGTCGATGAGAATCGTGAGAAAGAAAGAGAGATGGCGGCACGGTAGAGAAGTGCTACTCGGTGCCAGTGGTAAGTTTGTCTGTGGGTCTGTGATATTCCTTGAGGACAAAAGCACTTATAGGCCAGCTGAGAGAGAAGGAGATCCGACGGGAAGGCCTATGTATGAACGCGGGACCCACTTCTGAGGCATCGGGGTCGTACTCGATCTCGTCACTTTCCGTGGCATGCCTTCATGTCGCTGTTATGCTGTAGTACCTGAGATTTTGCACCCACATCCTATTCAAATTTGCTGCGCTGAGATGTTTACTGGTACATGTGCAATTTGTGGGCATTTTCGTTGTCAAACTCAAACATGTAGGCAGTTGATAATTTTGACTTGCTAGTACATGGCAAGATATTTTCGGAGTCGTGTCAATGAAGAACAGGGGCGCGCATACATCCATGACAAGAGCTTCGACCATTCCGCTCACACTTTACAAGAAATTTAATATGACGCGCAGAAAAGCTAGCTATTGGCTGCTGCCCGTACATACCAGAGCTTGCCATGAATCGTTGCGTGTTTCTCTCTCTCTCTCTCTCTTCCTCGTACACAAAAAGGAATATATATACAATAGTTTCATTCTTATACTGAAGGGTCTCTAGTATTCTCAATGTCCATCAGCTTAGGGCATCTCTAACGCAAACTTTTAAAATGGACACGGTATTTGTCCATAGACCAATCTAAATTGATGTCAATATGGGAGCCGGTCTTCCAACTCTATACCTCAAATGTCTGCATCTGTTTAACTTAACAAAATTGTCCGACTTCCGCCATCACTGCGCAACTTCCGCCATGCAGTAGCAGCTCAGCTTCCCCATCGCGTGCATGGCCATGCACACAACACAAGCATGTATTATGTTATTGCTCCAAATTCAAGTATAAAGAGAAGGCTAACTTCTGACGAGCGAGCGGAGTGAGGCCCGTCGCCGGTAGGCTTGGGCCAAAGCGGAGCGTAGCGAGTCTGAAGTTATCTCATGTGGGCCGCCCTCGACAGGACGCCTGAGGGGGTGCGCGGGGTACGAATCCGTATTGACCTAGGTCATCTGTGTGTGTGTGTGTGTGTGTGTGTGTGTGTGTGTGTGTGTATATCTTTTGTAAGCCGCCACACGGGATCAGTTGATCAGTTGTAAATCCCCGGCGTTTGTAACCTCCCCCGATATAGTAAAAAATGAGATCCATGGGCACTAGCACCCAGGACATATTTTTATAGAAGAATCCACCCGGGTGAGGAACCAAAAATTTGCTCCCGATGGGATTTGAACTCTGGCCGCAGGGTGCACCACTGTGACCCTTTGGCACTAGGTTACAACCTAGTTCTCCTCCCCCGATATAGTAAAGTTTGGCTGGCTGGCATGTGATTTTTTTCCCTTCATGTTGGAGGAGTTTTTCTTGTTAAATCTCATGTCCCTTGCTTACTTTCGTTCTTCATCATGTTCAATTACGTGTCGTATCTCTAACAGCATGCACATCATATGCCATGCAGCCTTCCACCATGCACACAAGCATGCACATCGGCTTCCGTCATCGGATACATACACGGCCATGCACGCGAAGCACACATATGCACACATGAACTAGTTCAAGATACGTTGCGGTTTTCTGTTGGCAGGCGGATGTTCGAACTCCCGCAAACCTCTAGCACGGTCCAACAGACCCACGAGGATAGCCCTGATCCAGGTCAACTCAACCCCAAACAGCCGAATTGGCCCGCGAGTCGTTGCCACTTCCGAGAGCCGGATCCAAGCGGTCCGCGTTCGCCACTAATGTCGCGGCCCCATGCATGTATCACAATATCAGCATGCTACGATCAAGCGCGTTTGACCCACGCCCGTCGCCGCTCGCGCCACGCTTCGTCCTCCTCATGCTTCCGTGCAAGGGTGTACGTGGAAAGCCTAGCCCAGCCGGCAGGCAGGGTCCAGCTGGAGGGGACGGTCTAACTAGCAGCTACGCAAGCGTGAAGTAGCGCATCCGTCCATGGCGAGCCCGACATCAGCCGCGACTCCATCCTCCACCATGTGATGCAATGCGCGTGCCGAAATTCCAGCAATATCGGACTTTGCTTTAGCTCCAGAGCCAGTCAAAGATTTCTTCCGCCATGTGTTATCTGCATCTCCTCAGTCTCCCAGACATCAAAGATCAGAACTACCAAATCATCATAACGGGTAATCTAATGCAATATGACCAAACAACATACACTGGTTGGTCTATTTAATTTGATATTCCAACCATTTAGATATGGAAAGCTATTTTCAAATTTCTTGATAAGGAAAGGTAGTACTTATGCGTACCTTGGCCATTTGTCCTGTCTAAGACAGCTTGTAGTTTCAATGTTGTTCTATAATATATCATTCCACGAACCAGACATTACAGTTGTATTAGGACAAACTCACCGCCGGTTGCTTGAAAACCCTTGTCAAGACCGAGTTCTATCGCCATAGGCAATCTCGTAAGCCAATGGCGGAGCTACATGCATTGTTGAGGGGGAGGGGGCCAATTGCCCCCCCCCCCCCCCCCCCCACGGATATTTAGTGAAGAAAAAAGTAGTCTTAGATTAATAAGATTGGACCCTAAGCCCTAACAGCATCGCTGAGACTGCCTCTTTACAAGGCATCATCTACATCAAAGCTATGCCCCTAAAGCTCGAAGCATGCTGCTCGATCCATCATGTGGGTTGCCGGCGCCCGGCGGCGATGATGAAGAACAAAGGTGCGGTTGCCTGATAGAAAGAAGGCTACAAATTCCATGGTCTCTAGTTCTTGCTGCATGCAATGCTTAAACGGTAGTTTGCTTTTAGTTCTCCCGTCTCCTGGTTTCCTGTTCTTAATATTTACAATTGCTGGGACCCTATTTTAGTTTTAGTTTAGTTCAACTATCTACAGACTTGAGTTGATGAAAAACTTGTGAGCCCTGTTTTTGCAGGCTTTATTTGGAGAGGACGTGGTGTGGCTAGGCTTCATCTACTCCCTCCATCCTATAGTGTCAAAAATTGTCTTACATTATGGGACGGTGGAAGTAGATAAGAATTAGTTAAGTCTCATGTAACCGGCTCTATCAAGCAAAAAAAGGAAAAACTGGATAAAAGAAAATATCAACACAAATCTCCATGTAAAATTAACGACATAGGGGTAAGATGAGACTTTGTTAATTCTCGTCAAGATGAGAATTAGCAAATCATGCAGCTAGGGATGCCCTCCCTATTTTTTTTTCTAAAAACCAAATGTAGACCCGGGTTTTCTTAAACCTGGAGTTTGGTTAAGTGTAGTAAGCCTTCTTACTTCGAGTTAATTGCATAAAACCATCATATTTAGGGCATTATTTACAGAAAACCACGAGGTCATTAATTTTTTGCAAAAACACGCCGCGCATTCAGTAAACTTTTTGCAAAAAGCACTGATCGAGTGGTTTAGGTCGTTTAATCATTTTCTGACAAGTGGGGCCAAATTGTCAGGAGTTGACTTGGCAAAACATTTACATATGCACCCTTAGATCTTAAATATAGAAGCAATCAACCCCCTCCCCCTTCCTCGCGGACAGCAGCTCCTTCCCCGCGCGCAGCAGCGGGTGGGCACACTGGCCAGTGAGCCGTGCGACGGCGCACGACATGTCCCGCACACGCCGGCCATCTCCGCAACCACGAGGGCCAGCAACACATTGTCGTCCCCCGCGCAGGCAGAGCTCGTGACCTGGAGTTTGTCCCCGGCCTTGACCAGGACAGGAGCTCGGTCCCTCGTCACCCAGCTCGTCCCCAACCTGGACCAGGACCTCGGAGGTGAGGTGAGCGCGCGGCCGGCGATCAGGAGCTCGACGGCGAGGTGCGCGCGCGGGACTGGCCAGCCAAGGCCGACCCCTGTGCCACCTGGGGCAAACTCGCCTGGGCGTGCGCGCAGGTCACGCGGCCGGCGCCGGCATGGGGAGGCGACCTGGAGCGGGTGATGGCGACGTGTGCTGGGGACTCGGGCCTACACTAGGATTTCGTCCCCGACTTCCCCCTCCTCGGCATGGATCCATGGATTAGAGGAGACAGCGGTGGTGCGCGTATGCCCGCCTGTGCGTGGCGGGAAGCATGTTGGAGAGTGGCTGGGGCTACGGGCCGCCGCGGAATCCGGCGCCGTCGACATGGCCGTGGTTGCAAGCGGCTGGGCCAGGCAGAGGTGAGGTGTGCGTCGTCCCGGAGGAGAAGGAAAAAAAGGGAGGAGGAAGGAGATGGTAGGCGGGGCAGCAGTGGTTGTCGACGTGTTGTCGGCGGCGGCGAGGTCGCCTGGGTGGCACGGCGGTTGGCAGCTCGGCGAGGTCGCCACAGCGAGCATCGAGTCTGCTCCTGGCCGTTGTGCACGAGAGGGGGTCAATTGCTTTTATTTATTTATTTAGATCTAAGGGGGTGTATGTAAATGTTTTGCCAAGTCAGCTCCTGACAATCTGGCCCCACTTGTCAGAAAGTGATTAAACGACCTAAATCACTCGATCAGTGCTTTTTGCAAAAAGATTACTGAATGCGCGGTGGTTTTTACAAAAAATTAGTGACCTCGTGATTTTCTGCAAACGATGCCCTAAATGTGGTGGTTTTGTGCAATTAATTCTCTTACTTCAGTAGACTGCTCAGACAAAGACACACGATTAGAGCTGTAGAAGGCCAGATACGTAGTTTTATTTCTCAATTTCGTTGAAACTCCGCCACTACACAAAACCCTGGAGGTATAACATAGGTGTAGCTTGGATGGATATTTTCTAGCTTGGAGGGTTTCTACAAAACTTCGTTCGGATTATCCAGTCCCTTGCATATTATCTGCTTGATAGCAACTCTGATCTTCACTGTCCTTTTCCCTTCATAGTAAAAGGTTACTGCAGCAGCCTTTCTAGTAAAAATCTTTATTTTTAAGTGAGCTCAAGTCATCCTCGGCTAGTCGGCTTCAAGCTATCATTGTCTATCACTCGAGAACTAAACTAAACTAAACTACGATACTCACTATGCATGCATAACCAGTGAGCTGAATTGACAGGCGAAGATCGATAGCGAAAACATTGAATGTTACAGGGTAATAAGAAACTAACCAATGAATAGACAGGCTCGCGATATGCAATCCTACGAGAGAAGCCATTACCTGTTCCATCTTATTACGATAAACCCCGTGATCTATTGGGCTCTGTTCTAAATGGAGTACATGTACAGCATACTAATAATGTAAAAATTAATACAGTAGTACTCTCTTGCCAGGGACTTTCCAGGAAATGAACACTCAAGTGTTTCTAATTCGTAGGCGCCACGGGTAGGCCTGAAGGTCCGTTAGCATGCGTACGTGCAGCCTGCCAAGAGTTTCTACCACAGTTCGTTCGAATCAATTAATAACTAGTCCCCTTGCATATCCTATTGTCACAAGTTACCGGCTTGATAGCTACCTTGACGTTCACTGTTTTTCTTCTCTTGGTAAAATATGACTGCGGCAGCCTTTCCAGTAAAGAAAACCTTTGCTTCGCACATACGCCTCACCTCCGATCCTAGTGAGCTCAAGTCCCTTTCGGGATAGATCGGTAGAGCTACGTGTGCACATACGCACGACCCGTGCGCCGAATTCACAGGCGTTGAAGGTAGATCGATAGTGAAATTTACACTGGGAGTTTCAGGGGCAAGAAATTTAATACTTGGGGGTCGCGATCGACGAACCTACGATCGAGAAGACAGGTAGTTATCTGTGCCATCTAATTAGGATAGACTCCGCAACCGCAGTCTATTGGGCTCTGTTCTTGGGTAATAACGGACGAATGACTTGCAAAATAGCTCACCATCCAATTTTTTTTTAAATAGCTCACGATCTCAGCGTCACCGCTCAATGTCAATCCACGGATGAAGGCGAAAACTACATGGACGTTACACCTGCAGGAATATAAAACGGCAGCATAGCTTTGACCTAATTATCATCCGTCACCGATCTGCGATCACATCATACCCTGCCGGTCTTATATTCAGATTAGGATGGGAACGAACGAGACATGTACAGCAATGCAATCAGGTTTCAGAGGACTCTCCTGAGTACGTGCTCCTGAGGACTCGTACGTGTACACATGCTCGAAGCTATCCATTGCAAGAAACCAACTGACCTGTGTCAGTCGGCTTGAACGAGCGGCCTCGGCGCCATCGGCGAGACTGAAAGGAAAGCGACCAGCGCAACGTACTCTGACCCGAGGTCGACCTCTTCAGCTGCACGCGACCCGGCGTATCTCCTTTTTTTGTAAAAAAATAAATTTGCGGGTTTGTAATTTTTGTCGATAGCTTACGCATGTGGTAGCAGTACCTGTTTGATTTGTTCGTTCGGTTTGCCCGGATCAAATGAGCATACCGTTCTATGCTACGACTGAAACCATCTGTCAGCATACACCCAATGACCCAAAGCCCTAAACCCGCCGCTGTAGCGCAAGGTCTACAGTCGCAGTATGAGAGTCGAACCGTCGATTCAACACCGCGCTAGGCCGTCCGTCCGTCAGCGCAAATGATGCCACGTATCTAAGATCGCCTATGCGTCCCATATTATCAGACAAATATCCGAGCAGCTGCGATCAGCGGTCGAGAGCGGTTCGAATCTACGAAGATATTTTTGGCAGGGTCTGCACCACGCGTCCATGCAAGTCAGAGAGATGGACCTTGGATGAGAAAAAAGCCTGAAACCAGAGAATGTGTTCGAACATCTATTCAGTCGTTGCGGATGCGGTCGCGGGGGAAGAGGGCTCGAGTTGAGCGCGAGCGGAGTCCGTCGCTTGCTTCAAACGGTCCGACGTAGTACGTCATGGCGCCTACGAGGTCGGGCTGAGCGGCTAACATTGAATCCTTCAGATACTGCTAGCAGAGGGGCGCGTCCTGTTTCCAACTACCGCTCTACCGAGGAATGGGAGCACTTCAGATTCAGGTTAACCAGCTTTTTCTTCTTTTCTTTTCTTTTGACTAGTAAATGCGTTTAATCTAGCTCGAAGATATACTTGAATTTTATTTTGAAAAGTAGCACCAAACAGAATTGTCTGGCTAACACCACCTGCGGGAGGTCCATCTCTTCTACAAATTGGTTAAAAATTAGACTAAATCTAACGTAGTTTATGGTACAGGCAAGTAACCAGGGGAGGGGGCACATACCTTGTCCAAAAATCTAAACACAATCCGTTCAAATCAGCTCAACCGAAACACTACCCAGGTGCTAACAAAAGTTCCATATCACTATGTAACGTAGTTGTTTCATAGGGCATCATTCAGGAGATGCCACTAATTCCACACCCCTCCTCCCCTTGTACGGCCAACTAATTAGGTTAATGCTACATAAAATGCGATTCATACCAAATCTAAGCATGCTAAAATAAAAACCAAGCACACCTTCAGATCACATCCGCGAAAATGGACTCTGAGATACTATAACACGTCGTCCATTTACATGATGCAGCACAAATTACCCAGCTTGATAGGCGCGCCGGCGCGGGCTTGGGGGCGACGGCAGGGCTCACGCTCGGGGTTTCCCCTGGTGTGCGTGGGAGTCCGCTCGGGGCGCGCGGCGGCGGGCGCTGGGCTCTCGGCGGCGCTCTGGCGTGTGCAGGCGGAGGTCGTCCCTGTGCGCAGTCGGCGGCTCCGTCTCTGACCCGGACGGCGCGGGGGATGGCGGCGGGCCTGCGTGGCTGGCGATCTGGATGCGGTGGTGCCGGCGGCTCGCTGATCTGCCGGTGCTCCAGGGTTCTGCCTGGTGGTGCTGGTGGTGACGGCGGCCCGTGCATGAGAGTTGGATCCCTTTGAACTGATCTGGGTGAAAACTTGCCTTCAGCGTCTGCTAAGGCCGGCGGTGGCGGCGCTATCTGCGTCGTCCCCTTCTTGAAGGCATCACCGTGGAGAAGTTCAAGGCCACTCTCTGCTACCTCCGGGGGAAACCCTAGATCGGATGATCGATGACGACGGCGCTCTGGTGTCGTTCCTCCCTTGGGGGCGTCATTCTTGGAGGTACACACGTGATCGAGGGACCAGAGGACGGATTCTTTGGTGGAGCGGTGATTCATCCTACACACTGATGGCGACGGACCTTGACGGCGTGGCGCAGTGCAGATTCGGAGTTCGCTGTGGGAGAATGGACTCGCGCAGGAGGACGACGCTGTCGGGACTCGTGGTGGCGTCGATGGCAGAGAGACCTGGCACGGTACATGCAACAGTACAGCTCTGAAGATGGATTGGTGGCAGGTGGTTGCGGCGGCCTCATACCCAGCAGGCGTCCTGGTTGAGGAGTGCGCCGGACTGGTAGGTGCCCCATACCCGGCAGGCGTCCTGGTTGGGACCTCAGGTCTTAGATGTTTAGGTTTGGCTGCGATGTTTGTTTGGTATTAGGCCCAGATTATTTGCGCCCCTTCATTAATTGGATAGGTGTAGCGACAGTTGTTGCTTAGACGATGGCTTAGTCTTGCTGTTGTATGGCTTTGTTAGGTCTTGCGAGAATAATTAATAAAGTGGCCGTATGCATCGCCTAGATGCAGAGGCCGGGGGTCATCCTCCTTTTCTAAAAAAATGTAGTTGGCTGTGTTCTCTCCTAATGTTGCGGCTGATATTCCTTGGGAGAAACCGTCATTGGGCTCGGTGAAGCTTAATGTGGATGGATCATATGTCCATGGTGAGGATACATGGGGCACGGGCATGGTGTTTTTTTTTAAGTTCACTTCAACTTTATTCAGTCATAAGGGGCAGGGATTTCTGCCGAAAGCAACTGCAAAATACATTCTGGGGGATCGTGCACCCAGACCATACTACGATTAATCGCTACTCCTACCTTAGCTAGAATATGCGCAGCTCCATTTGCCGTCCTTCGAACCCATGTCACCTTCCACTCCCGCGTTGCTAGCAGATTTTTAACCTCCTTAATCATTGGCCCGAACGTGGAGAGATCATCATTTGCACTTTGCAACTTTCGTACCATTTCTTGGCAGTCCATCTCAATATGTACCCGTGCTAGATTAAGCTCTCCCGCCATTTGGGCAGCTCTCCTGCATGCTTGAAGCTCCGCCGATGCTGGATCACCTACATTCAGGTAGCTCTGACACGCCGCAGCGAAGAATGCTCCGTCTGAATTCCGGAAAACCACCCCCCCCCCCCCCCCCCTTCTCTCCTCCTTTGGTAGTTGCACCATCAACATTCGCCTTAATCCAGCCATGCTCAGGCGCGGTCCACTTCTGTATTGGAATTGATCGAGGGGTCTTGCTGTCCTTGCCATGCACTTGCTGCCACTCCTCCATGAGCCTCTTGCTCATCTCCACCATGTCACTCGCCTCCTGGATCCTCGTCCCTTCCCGCGTGTTGTTTCTTGCCGTCCACAGAGCATACAAGCCCTGCACCATGATCGCTCGGGCATCGTCCGACGCCTCACCAAGCCAGGACATGAGCCATTGTGAAAGTGCACTCTGGGAACAAACTGACTCCGGTGGGATCGCCACCGATGTTCCCAACTCCGAGCACACCAAGGTCCAGAAATTTGCAGAATGGGGGCATCGCCAAAATCTGTGTAAATTCGTTTCCTCCCTGCCGCACACCGCACAAAACACTCCCGGCTTGATCTTTCGCCTATGTAACTCCGAGCCCACCGCAAGCCCATTACGGATCAAACGCCACGTGTGGATCTTCATCCTGCCCGGCACCACCGTATCCCATAGATTCATCCATGCTTTGTGGCTCGCGACCGATGAGGAGGACCCGGGCCTTCTGCTTTTAGCCTGCTTCAGCGCCATACCAAGATGGTAGGCTGATCTGACCGTGAACTCTCCGTTCTTCGTATAGTTCCAAGCGAGATAATCCTCCACCGTCGCCCCCCCCCCCCACAGTTATCTGCTTGATCTCGTCTGCTTCCCCCGGAGGAAACATATACTGCACTTTCGCCATATCCCATCCAGTGTTCGCAGCATCCAGTAGGTCACCAACTCTCGTTATGCCCGGGACAAAAACCTGGCCCAGTGGCTTCAGGCTGCCCTTCCGCGGGATCCAGTTATCGTGGTGAATCCGGATCCTTGATCCGTCACCAATGCGCCAAATGAGTCCTTGTAACAGCAGCTCCCGGCCGTGGATTATGCTTCTGAATGTGAAAGACCCCCCACTCGGACAAGAAGCATTAAGAATGGAATTTTCTGGATAATATCTTGCTTTTAGTACTCTTGCGCACAACGAGTTTGGCACTTGAAGCAACCTCCAGGCCTGTTTTGCAAGCAATGCTTGGTTAAACATTTCCGGGTCCCTGAATCCAAGCCCCCCTTCTTTCTTCCTCGTGCACATCTTATCCCATGCAATCCAGTGTACTCTCTTCTCACCGTTCGCCTCACCCCACCAGAAGTTTGAAGATATAGATGACAGGTTCCCGCACATTTTCTTCGTGAGTTGAAAGCAGCTCATGGTGAGAGTTGGAGTAGACTGAAGCCCTGACTTGATCAAAACCTCCCTGGCCATCTTGGACAGTCCTTGGCCCTTCCAACCTGAAACTTTTCCTTTTGCGCTCTCCTTGACATACTGGAAAGTTCCATCCTTAGATTTCCCTACGACTGTTGGTAGTCCCAAATATCGCTCACTGAGCGCCTCCGAAGATATGCCCAACGTTTGCTTGAGAGCCACCTTTTCATCCTCATCACACCCGTTCCCAAAGAATATGGCTGATTTATCCAAGTTTACTTTCTGCCCCGAAGCCCCTTCATAATCCTGCAAGATAGCACGTAGGCAAAGAAAATTTTCATGAGACCCTTCCAAGAACACAATGCTGTCATCAGCGAACAGCAAATGAGTGACCGTGGGGCCAGTGCTCCCAAACGAGACACCCTTGATCCTCTTTTCCTCCTGAGCGTGCTTCAACAAAGCTGAGAATCCCTCGACACAAAAGAGAAAAAGATAGGGTGACAACGGGTCCCCCTGCCTGAGTCCTCTCGACGGGAGAAATCTGTCTGAGAGACCCCCATTCAACTTAACCGAAAAACTTGCTGTCTTGACACACCTCATGATCATCTCTCTCCAGTGAGCAGAGAATCCATACTGTGCCATCGCCTGATCGAGAAACACCCACTCCACCCTGTCGTATGCCTTCATCATATCAAGCTTAATCGCGCAAAGTGGTTTTCTCCTCTTCCTCCTCCTAATTGCACGAACGCACTCATAGGCCACCAACACATTATCCATTATTAACCTCCCTGGGACGAACGCACTTTGCTCCTCCGCAATCAGCATAGGCAACACCTCCTTAAGCCTATTTGCCAACGTTTTTGACGCGACCTTATACAATACATTGCACAAACTAATGGGTCGGAATTGAGCAAGCATCTCCGGGGAAGCCACCTTGGGGATCATCACAATCACCGTATCGTTAAAGCCTGCCGGAGTCGTTCTCCCAGCCAAGAACTCACGAATAGCAGCACACACCTCCTCTTTCACCAACGACCAGTGTCTTTGGTAAAACATCGCCGGGAAACCATCCGGTCCCGGAGCTTTCAATGGTCCCATCTTTTTCAATTTCTACATCTGTGAACGGTGCTGACAATCGCGCATTCATCTCATCCGTCACGGTCGTCTCAATATGTTGCAAAATCTTGTCCATATCCCTTGACCCCTCGGATGTGAACAGTCGCTCATAAAACTTTGCAGCCATCACACGCATGCCATCATCATCAGTGCATTTAGTTCCATCCTCCCTACGTAACGCCTTAACCGTATTTTTCCTCTTCCTATGCGAGGCTCTGTTCTGGAAATACTGAGTGTTTTGATCGCCATATTGTAACCAATCCACTCTTGATCTCTGCTTATAGTATATCTCCTCTCGCTCGTATAACTCATGTAGCTGGTCCCCAATATCTTTTATCTCCTGCCTATATCCCGTCCGGAGAGCCCTTTCCTTCGCGTCTCGCAGCTGCCATTTTAAATGCTCGATCTGTTTTTTTATTGATCCAAACACCTCTTTGCTCCACTCCTGCATTGCCTTGGCCATCAAGCCAAATTGCTTGCATGCTGCCCCTACGCCCGGCTGTTGGGAATCGTAGCATAATTTTAAAATTTTCCTACGTTCACCAAGATGCATCTATGGAGTGTACTAGCAACGAGGGGAAGGGAGTGCATCTATATACCCTTGTAGATCGCGAGCGGAAGCGTTCCAATGAACGTGGATGACGGAGTCGTACTCGCCGTGATCCAAATCACCGATGACCGAGTGCCGAACGGACGGCACCTCCGCGTTCAGCACACGTACGGTGCAGCGACGTCTCCTCCTTCTTGATCCAGCAAGGGGGAAGGAGAGGTTGATGGAGATCCAGCAACACGACGGCGTAGTGGTGGATGTAGCGGGTCTCGTGCAGGGCTTCGCCGAGCTTCTACGAGAGAGAGAGAGAGAGAGAGAGAGAGAGAGAGAGAGAGAGGTCTTGCAGGGGAGGAGGGAGGCGCCCAAGGCTGTTGTGTGCTGCCCTCCCTCCCCCCCTTTATATAGGCCCCCTGGGGGGCGCCGGCCCTGGAGATCAGATCCAAGGGGGGGCGGCGGCCAAGTGGGGGGGAAGGGGTGCCTTGCCCCCCAAGGCAAGGGGGAACTCCCTCCCTAGGGTTCCCAACCCTAGGCGCATGGGGGGAGGCCCAAGGGGGGCGCCCCAGCCCACTAGGGGCTGGTTCCCTTCCACTTTCAGCCCACGGGGCCCTCCGGGACAGGTGGCCCCACCCGGTGGACCCCCGGGACCCTTCCGGTGGTCCCGGTACAATACCGATAACCCCCGAAACTTTCCCGGTGGCCGAAACTGGACTTCCTATATATAATTCTTCACCTCCGGACCATTCCGGAACCTCTCGTGACGTCCGGGATCTCATCCGGGACTCCGAACAACTTTCGGGTTTCCGCATACATATATCTCTACAACCCTAGCGTCACCGGACCTTAAGTGTGTAGACCCTACGGGTTCGGGAGACATGCAGACATGACCGAGACGCCTCTCCGGTCAATAACCAACAGCGGGATCTGGATACCCATGTTGGCTCCCACATGTTCCACGATGATCTCATCGGATGAACCACGGTGTCGAGGATTCAATCAATCCCGTATGCAATTCCCTTTGTCAATCGGTATGTTACTTGCCCGAGATTCGATCGTCGGTATCCCAATACCTTGTTCAATCTCGTTACCGGCAAGTATCTTTACTCGTACCGCAATGCATGATCCCGTGACTAACGCCTTAGTCACATTGAGCTCATTATGATGATGCATTACCGAGTGGGCCCAGAGATACCTCTCCGTCATACGGAGTGACAAATTCCAGTCTCGATCCGTGCCAACCCAACAGACACTTTCGGAGATACCCGTAATGCACCTTTATAGTCACCCAGTTACGTTGTGACGTTTGGCACACCCAAAGCACTCCTACGGTATCCAGGAGTTGCACGATCTCATGGTCTAAGGAAAAGATACTTGACATTGGAAAAGCTCTAGCAAACGAAACTACACGATCTTTTATGCTATGCTTAGGATTGGGTCTTGTCCATCACATCATTCTCCTAATGATGTGATCCCGTTATCAATGACATCCAATGTCCATAGTCAGGAAACCATGACTATCTATTGATCAACGAGCTAGTCAACTAGAGGCATACTAGGGACACTTTGTGGTCTATGTATCCACACATGTATTACGATTTCCGGACAATACAATTATAGCATGAATAATAGACAATTACCATGAACAAAGAAATATAATAATAACCATTTATTATTGCCTCTAGGGCATATTTCCAACAGTCTCCCACTTGCACTAGAGTCAATAATCTAGTTACATTGTGATGAATCGAACACCCATTGCGTCCTGGTGTTGATCATGTTTTGCCCTAGGGAGAGGTTTAGTCAACGGATCTGCTACATTCAGGTCCGTGTGTACTTTACAAATATCTATGTCTCCATTTTGAACACTTTCACGAATGGAGTTGAAGTGACGCTTGATATGACTGGTCTTCCTGTGAAACCTGGGCTCCTTCGCAAGGGCAATAGCTCCAGTGTTGTCACAGAAGAGAGTCATTGGGCCCGACGCATTGGGAATCACCCCTAGGTCGGTAATGAACTCCTTCATCCAGACTGCTTCATGTGCTGCCTCCGAGGCTGCCATGTACTCCGCTTCACATGTAGATCCCGCCACGACGCTTTGCTTGCAACTGCACCAGCTTACTGCTCCTCCATTCAAAATATACACGTATCCGGTTTGTGACTTCGAGTCATCCAGATCTGTGTCGAAGCTAGCGTCGACGTAACCCTTTACGACGAGCTCTTCGTCACCTCCATAAACGAGAAACATATCCTTAGTCCTCTTCAGGTACTTCAGGATATTCTTGACCGCTGTCCAGTGTTCCTTGCCGGGATTACTTTGGTACCTTCCTACCAAACTTACGGCAAGGTTTATATCAGGTCTGGTACACAGCATGGCATACATAATAGACCCTATGGCCGAGGCATAGGAGATGACACTCATGTGTTCTATATCTTCTGCCGTGGTCGGGCATTGAGCCGTGCTCAATTGCACACCTTGCAATACAGGCAAGAACCCCTTATTGGACTGATCCATACTGAACTTCTTCAATATCTTGTCAAGGTATGTACTCTGTGAAAGACCAATGAGGCGTCTTGATCTATCTCTATAGATCTTGATGCCTAATATATAAGCAGCTTCTCCAAGGTCCTTCATTGAAAAACACTTATTCAAATAGGCCTTTATACTTTCCAAGAATTCTATATCATTTCCCATCAATAATATGTCATCCACATATAATATGAGAAATGCTACAGAGCTCCCACTCACTTTCTTGTAAACACAGGCTTCTCCAACTCCGAGATGCTTGCACCAGCCCATAAATTGAGCGTTGGAGCTTGCATACTTTGTTAGCATTCTCAGGATCGACAAAACCTTCCGGCTGCATCATATACAACTCTTCCTTAAGGAAGCCATTAAGGAATGCCGTTTTGACGTCCATCTGCCATATCTCATAATCATAGTATGCGGCAATTGCTAACATGATTCGGACGGACTTCAGCTTCGCTACGGGTGAGAAAGTCTCATCGTAGTCAACTCCTTGAACTTGTCGATAACCCTTAGCGACAAGTCGAGCTTTGTAGATGGTCACATTACCATCCGCGTCCGTCTTCTTCTTAAAGATCCATTTGTTTTCTATGGCTCGCCGCTCATCGGGCAAGTCAGTCAAAGTCCATACTTTGTTTTCATACATGGATTCTATCTCGGATTTCATGGCTTCTAGCCATTTGTCGGAATCCGGGCCCGCCATCGCTTCTTCATAGTTCGAAGGTTCACCGTTGTCTAACAACATGATTTCCAGGACAGGGTTGCCGTACCACTCTGGTGCGGAACGTGTCCTTGTGGACCTACGAAGTTCAGTAACTTGATCTGAAGTTTCATGATCATCATCATTAACTTCCTCCCCAGTCAGTGTAGGCACCACAGGAACATTTTCCCGCGCTGCGCTACTTTCCGGTTCGGAAGGGGTGACTATCACCTCATCAAGTTCCACTTTCCTCCCACTCAATTCTTTCGAGAGAAACTCCTTCTCTAGAAAGGACCCGTTCTTGGCAACGAAGATCTTGCCTTCGGATCTGAGGTAGAAGGTATACCCAATAGTTTCCTTAGGGTATCCTATGAAGACGCATTTTTCCGATTTGGGTTCGAGCTTTTCAGGTTGAAGTTTCTTGACATAAGCATCGCATCCCCAAACTTTTAGAAACGACAGCTTAGGTTTCTTCCCAAACCATAATTCATACGGTGTCGTCTCAACGGATTTAGACGGTGCCCTATTTAAAGTGAATGCGGCAGTCTCTAAAGCATAACCCCAAAATGAGAGCGGTAAATCGGTAAGAGACATCATAGATCGCACCATATCCAATAGAGTGCGATTACGACGTTCGGACACACCATTTCTCTGAGGTGTTCCAGGCGGCGTGAGTTGTGAAACTATTCCACATTTCCTTAAGTGTGTACCAAATTCGTGACTTAAATATTCTCCACCACGATCTGATCGTAAGAATTTTATTTTTCTGTCACGTTGATTCTCGACTTCACTCTGAAATTCCTTGAACTTTTCAAAGGTTTCAGACTTGTGTTTCATTAGGTAGACATACCCATATCTACTTAAATCATCAGTGAGAGTGAGAACATAACGATATCCTCCGCGAGCCTCAACACTCATTGGACCACACACATCGGTATGTATGATTTCCAATAAGTTGGTTGCTCGCTCCATTGTTCCGGAGAACGGAGTCTTGGTCATCTTACCCATGAGGCATGGTTCGCACGTGTCAAATGATTCGTAATCAAGAGACTCCAAAAGTCCATCTGCATGGAGCTTCTTCATGCGCTTGACACCAATGTGACCAAGGCGGCAGTGCCACAAGTATGTGGGACTATCGTTATCAACTTTACATCTTTTGGTATTCACACTATGAACATGTGTAACATCACGTTCGAGATTCATCAAAAATAAACCATTGACCAGCGGGGCATGACCATAAAACATATCTCTCAAATAAATAGAACAACCATTATTCTCGGATTTAAATGAGTAGCCATCTCGAATTAAACGAGATCCAGATACAATGTTCATGCTCAAAGCTGGCACTAAATAACAATTATTGAGGTTTAAAACTAATCCCGTGGGTAGATGCAGAGGTAGCGTGCCGACGGCGATCACATCGACCTTGGAACCATTCCCGACGCGCATCGTCACCTCGTCCTTCGCCAGTCTCCGTTTATTCCGTAGTTCCTGTTTTGAGTTACAAATATGAGCAACCGCACCGGTATCAAATACCCAGGAGCTACTACGAGTACTGGTAAGGTACACATCAATTACTGTATATCACATATACCTTGGGTGTTGCCGGCCTTCTTCTTGTCCGCTAAGTATTTGGGGCAGTTCCGCTTCCAGTGACCACTTCCCTTGCAATAAAAGCACTCAGTCTCGGGCTTGGGTCCATTCTTTGACTTCTTCCCGGTAACTGGCTTACCGGGCGCGGCAACTCCCTTGCCGTCCTTCTTGAAGTTCTTCTTACCCTTGCCCTTCTTGAACTTAGTGGTTTTATTCACCATCAACACTTGATGTTCTTTTCTGATCTCTACCTCAGCTGATTTCAGCATTGAATATACCTCGGGAATGGTCTTTTCCATCCCCTGCATATTGTAGTTCATCACAAAGCTCTTGTAGCTTGGTGGAAGCGACTGGAGGATTCTGTCAATGACCGCGTCATCCGGGAGATTAACTCCCAGCTGAGACAAGCGGTTGTGCAACCCAGACATTCTGAGTATGTGCTCACTAACAGAACTGTTCTCCTCCATTTTACAGCTGAAGAACTTGTCGGAGACATCATATCTCTCGACCCGGGCATGAGCTTGAAAAACCAGTTTCAGCTCCTCGAACATCTCATATGCTCCATGTTTCTCAAAACGCTTTTGGAGACCCGGTTCTAAGCTGTAAAGCATGCCGCACTGAACGAGGGAGTAATCATCAGCACGCTGCTGCCAAGCGTTCATAACGTCTTGGTTCTCAGGGATTGGTGCTTCACCTAGCGGTGCTTCTAAGACATAATCTTTCTTGGCTGCTATGAGGATGATCCTCAGGTTCCGGACCCAGTCCGTATAGTTGCTGCCATCATCTTTCAGCTTGGTTTTCTCTAGGAACGCGTTGAAATTGAGGACAACGTGGGCCATTTGATCTACAATACATAGTGTAAAGATTTAGACTAAGTTCATGATAATTAAGTTCATATAATCAAATTATTTAATGAACTCCCACTCAGATAGACATCCCTCTAGTCATCTAAGTGAAACATGATCCGAATTCGACTAGGCCGTGTCCGATCATCACGTGAGACGGACTAGTCAAGATCGGTGAACATCTCCATGTTGATCGTATCTTCTATACGACTCATGCTCGACCTTTCGGTCCTCCGTGTTCCGAGGCCATGTCTGTACATGCTAGGCTCGTCAAGTGAACCTAAGTGTATTGCGTGTGTTCCGAGGCCATGTCTGTACATGCTAGGCTCGTCAACACCCGTTGTATTCGAACGTTAGAATCTATCACACCCGATCATCACGTGGTGCTTCGAAACAACGAACCTTCGCAACGGTGCACAGTTAGGGTGAACACTTTCTTGAAATTATTATAAGGGATCATCCTACTTGCTACCGTCGTTCTAAGCAAATAAGATGCAAAAACATGATAAACATCACATGCAATCAAATAGTGACATGATATGGCCAATATCATCATGCTCCTTTGATCTCCATCTTCGGGGCACCATGATCATCTTTGTCACCGGCATGACACCATGATCTCCATCATCATGATCTCCATCATTGTGTCTTCATGAAGTCGTCACGCCAACGATTACTTCTACTTCTATGGCTAACGCGTTTAGCAATAAAGTAAAGTAATTTACATGGCGTTTATTTAATGACACGCAGGTCATACAAAATAATAAAGACAACTCCTATGGCTCCTGCCGGTTGTCATACTCATCGACATGCAAGTCGTGATTCCTATTACAAGAATATGATCAATCTCATACATCACATATATCATTCATCACATCTTCTGGCCATATCACATCACATAGCACTTGCTGCAAAAACAAGTTAGACGTCCTCTAATTGTTGTTGCAAGTTTTTACGTGGTTTGTAGGTTTCTAGCAAGAACGTTTCTTACCTACGTATGACCACAACGTGATTTGCCAATTTCTATTTACCCTTCATAAGGACCCTTTTCATCGAATCCGTTCCGACTAAAGTAGGAGAGACAGACACCCGCTAGCCACCTTATGCAACTTGTGCATGTCAGTCGGTGGAACCAGTCTCACGTAAGCGTACGTGTAAGGTCGGTCCGGGCCGCTTCATCCTACAATGCCGCCGAAACAAGAAACGACTAGTAGCGGCAAGAAGAATTGGCAAACTCAACGCCCACAACTGCTTTGTGTTCTACTCGTGCATAGTAACTACGCATAGGCCTGGCTCATGATGCCACTGTTGGGAATCGTAGCATAATTTTAAAATTTTCCTACGTTCACCAAGATGCATCTATGGAGTGTACTAGCAACGAGGGGAAGGGAGTGCATCTACATACCCTTGTAGATCGCGAGCGGAAGCGTTCCAATGAACGTGGATGACGGAGTCGTACTCGCCGTGATCCAAATCACCGATGACCGAGTGCCGAACGGACGGCACCTCCGCGTTCAACACACGTACGGTGCAGCGACGTCTCCTCCTTGATCCAGCAAGGGGGAAGGAGAGGTTGATGGAGATCCAGAAGCACGACGGCGTGGTGGTGGATGTAGCGGGTCTCGTGCAGGGCTTCGCCGAGCTTCTACGAGAGAGAGAGAGGTGTTGCAGGGGAGGAGGGAGGCGCCCAAGGCTGTTGTGTGCTGCCCTCCCTCCCCCCCTTTATATAGGCCCCCTGGGGGGGCGCCGGCCCTGGAGATCAGATCCAAGGGGGGGCGGCGGCCAAGTGGGGGGGAAGGGGTGCCTTGCCCCCAAGGCAAGGGGGAACTCCCCCCCTAGGGTTCCCAACCCTAGGCGCATCGGGGGAGGCCCAAGGGGGGCGCCCCAGCCCACTAGGGGCTGGTTCCCTTCCACTTTCAGCCCACGGGGCCCTCCGGGACAGGTGGCCCCACCCGGTGGACCCCCGGGACCCTTCCGGTGGTCCCGGTACAATACCGATAACCCCCGAAACTTTCCCGGTGGCCGAAACTGGACTTCCTATATATAATTCTTCACCTCCGGACCATTCCGGAACCTCTCGTGACGTCCGGGATCTCATCCGGGACTCCGAACAACTTTCGGGTTTCTGCATACATATATCTCTACAACCCTAGCGTCACCGGACCTTAAGTGTGTAGACCCTACGGGTTCGGGAGACATGCAGACATGACCGAGACGCCTCTCCGGTCAATAACCAACAGCGGGATCTGGATACCCATGTTGGCTCCCACATGTTCCACGATGATCTCATCGGATGAACCACGGTGTCGAGGATTCAATCAATCCCGTATGCAATTCCCTTTGTCAATCGGTATGTTACTTGCCCGAGATTCGATCGTCGGTATCCCAATACCTTGTTCAATCTCGTTACCGGCAAGTCTCTTTACTCGTACCGCAATGCATGATCCCGTGACTAACGCCTTAGTCACATTGAGCTCATTATGATGATGCATTACCGAGTGGGCCCAGAGATACCTCTCCGTCATACGGAGTGACAAATCCCAGTCTCGATCCGTGCCAACCCAACAGACACTTTCGGAGATACCCGTAGTGCACCTTTATAGTCACCCAGTTACGTTGTGACGTTTGGCACACCCAAAGCACTCCTACGGTATCCGGGAGTTGCACGATCTCATGGTCTAAGGAAAAGATACTTGACATTGGAAAAGCTCTAGCAAACAAAACTACACGATCTTTTATGCTATGCTTAGGATTGGGTTTTGTCCATCACATCATTCTCCTAATGATGTGATCCCGTTCTCAATGACATCCAATGTCCATAGTCAGGAAACCATGACTATCTGTTGATCAACGAGCTAGTCAACTAGAGGCATACTAGGGACACTTTGTGGTCTATGTATCCACACATGTATTACGATTTCCGGACAATACAATTATAGCATGAATAATAGACAATTACCATGAACAAAGAAATATAATAATAACCATTTATTATTGCCTCTAGGGCATATTTCCAACACCGGCTGCCGGTGATTGGCCGCATGGGCCTTCTCCCATGCAGCGGCTATCATTCCTTCGTAGTCCGCGTGCCTGGTCCACGCTGCTTCATACCTGAAGGGCCGCTGCGCTCTCCCTGAGTTGGCGACCAGTGTCGACGCAACCCGAACTAGGAGCGCCCGATGATCAGACTCCTCCGTTAGGATGTGTTGCACTTCCGAAGCCGGAAACATCTGCATGAAGGACGCCGTGCACGTTGCTCGATCGAGTCTGACCTGAATATTTTCCTCCGCCTGCCTCTTGTTATCCCAAGTAAACGGATACCCTGAAAATCCCATGTCCGCTAGCCCACAATCCGCCAAACAATCCTGAAGCTCATCCATCTGTTTTATGCATCTAGGCTTACCACCAATCTGCTCTTTTTGCACCGTTGCCTCATTATAGTCACCAACACAAATCCATGGCAAATCATCTTGTATTCTCAAGTACCTCAACACTTCCCACGTTTTTGCTCTTTTTTCCACACACGGCTCCCCATAGATTCCAGTGAATCTATAGGTTTTCCCGTCCACCTCCATTTGGGCATCTATGTAATACTGACACCACGGCCTGACACTTACACTTACATATTCCCTCCACCACAACGCTAGCCCTCCACTTTTGCCCATACAACTCACTGCCACTCCATGGCTGAAACCCAAACTCCACTTTAACCTCTCCATAGCTTTTGCCGATTTTTTTTGTCTCTGATAAGAACACCACCGCTGGGTTGTATGACCGTATCAGGTCTCGAAGCTTGCCCACTGTCGAGTCCAACCCCAGTCCTCGACAGTTCCAGGCAAAAAGACTCATTGTGCCCGGCGGCCCTGCCTCGCAGGGTCCGCCGATGTTTCATTTTCCTCTTCGATCCGATCAAACACTGACGACGTCTTCTGCCTTATTTCCCGGACAAAAGTATCACTCCCCAACTGCCTCTCCCCATCCTCCTTACGCACCCAGAGCTGTTTCTGCCTCCTCTTCTTTTCATACATAGCACCATGCCTCGGGCTATCCGGATTGCGTTGTTCAGGCCTGTAGTCCGGTCTGGGCTTTCTCACGTAGTATCCGTGCCTTCTCTCCCGAGCCCTACACTGAGTAGACGAGCCATCCCCCTCATACCAACCTTGCCCGAACTGCCTATACTGTGCTCTAAGCTCAGACTGCCTTTCTTGTTGCCTCTGGCGCAATTTAGACCGCAGCTCCCTTTCTCTCTTCTGCTCAAGATCTTGACGAAGGTCCCTCCCTTCCATCGGGCTGTTCTCCTCCTGATTCTGCTTGTCCTCATTACCCCTTCTCTCATACGCCCCGGTCCCATCTCCGCCAGTGCGCGAGACGACCGGTTTGGCAAACTCATTCTGAAGATTGCGCTTTGTCGGGAGATCTCTGACAGTCCCCTGTTTCATGTTGTGTTTTCCTCCCTCGCTAGACCTCACACTGCCATAGCTATGCGAGCTCCCCGAGAAACCACGGACCGCCCCCTCCTTCTGTCCCATAGAACGCCCAGGAGATGCCCTTAGCCAGCCTCCCCATTGCTGCTCTGAATCCCTTGTCGGTACACAACCACGCTCTCCATGAACCAGGCACCCGCACTCAAAACAAAAATGCGGGAGCTTCTCGTACTTAAAGTCAAACCAAGTTTTTTCCTCATCATCTTCAGATTTCTTCAGGTAGAAGCCTCGCACCAAAGGCTCCATTATGGGCAGCTTCACCCTGAATCTTAGTTCCGAGCCTTTAGCAAATCCGTCCTTCTCCACATCTACCCGTACACTCTTTCCCAACCAATTCCCCAACCCTTCTCCAAAAGCCTTTGACCGTTTGTCCAGCGGGAGATCATCAACCCGAACCCAGATGTCAACATGTTCAAATGTCAACTCAGATGGCCTCGTTGCTCCATCATAATCCTTAAGCACTAAGACAGCAAAGTCAAATTGCCAGGGGCCATTATTGAGAGCGTGTTTCCAATCTCCTTCGCTTCCGAACGTGACGACAAACAGGTTCCTTCCAATAACCTTGAAATGTGCTTCTCTGTGAAGGCCCCATGCCCTAGTCGTGGATTTCTCTAGTGCAACCTTGTTCATCGGTCTGGGAGTGAATGCCTTGCCAATCGCAGACCACTTCGCCGGCCGTCCTTGTTCCTGGTCGGATTCCTTGAAGATAAAACCTTTGGCCTCCTTCTCCGTCAGCACTAAACCCCCCAGGCGAGCCGTCAAGCCTGGGGAGAGGGAAGCGTTTCTGCTATGGGAGCCCAGTGGCGTCCTCATCGCTGGATCGGTCGCCTCCATCTGTGTCGTTGAACGCGGTGTCGGAGCCGTTCTTGGGGTACTGGCCCCCGCCCTCGCCGCCGTGCCTGGACCAACAGCCGCTCCGCTCGCCGTCGCAGTTCCATTCTTCTTCTTCTCCACCATGAGACCGTCGGAGAGTTTCCGCCCCGGCGCTAGACCCGCTTGGAGACGCAGTCGCCCCTTGCGCGCCGCCGGTATCCTCACCACCACCGCTCGAAAAACCCTAACCCTAGCTATCGAAACAATCGCCTCGCGATCGCCTCAATCGCCTCTCCGTGTTATCCGCTCGAGGTGGCACGGGCATGGTGTTAAGGGATGACACGGGGGCCATAATCTTCTCAGCGTGTCATTTCCTTCGATCATGTCGATCCCCAATTGAGGCGGAAATGGCAACGTGTCTCGGAGAAGCCCATCATCGTCGAACTGGACTGCAAATTAAGCAGGAGTGGATGCCCTGATGGACAATATTGTCAACCGGTCTGCGCTGGCGGGACTGGTGGAGGAGACGAAGCAGCTCTTGCATGGGAGCCGGCGGCATGCATTTGTTCATGTCCGACGATCAGCCAATAGAGTTGCTCATTGCATGGCTCAGATTTTATTTTATTTTGAGGGGTGGGGTGGGGTGGGGTGAGTCACACAGCGTACTATGGTTTGGCTTTTGTCTGGGCCTGATGATCTCTGTCATATTTTTGAAAACGAGTGTAATAACATTACTTAATTATTAATGCCAGCTCGTTTCACCCGAAAAAAAAAAAGTAGTTCGTTGTGGATTCTTTGATCACGTCATGCGAAAACCTATTGTGAAGGAAATGGAGGAATGGAAGATGGGCGCGCCTATGTCTGCTTGACGCGAGACTTAGGCCGGCCCAGCTCGCGGGAGGCCGTGGCCTTTTTTTTCTGTTTTTCACCTTTTTATTTTCCTATTTTTTATTTTGTTTAAACTTTCAAATATTTCAAATATATATATATATATATATATATATATATATATATATATGACAAAAACCACTCCATGGAAAATTTTGAAAATTCGTAATCTAGCATTTGTAAAATTTTAAATGTGTAGAGAAAAAACGTTTCGCATGAATACAAAAAATGTATGTGAAAAATACAGTTTGTATGAAAAAAGTTGATCATGAAATTAAAAAAGGGTTATCATAGATTTGGAAAATGTTTAAATGTGTACAAGAAATATTCCTAATGTATACCAAAATGGCGAACGTATATTGAAAAACTGAACATAAAAACACAAATAAAAAAATCCTGATATATACTGAAAATGTACAATCTGTATGAGAAATGTTATTGAAACACATTTTTTTTAAATGTTAATCATTTGTTTCAAATATGTTAAACATGTGCAAAAATTGTTTCTGGTGTATATGAAAAATATAGAACATGTACTAAAAAATTTAACACAAAATCTTAAACTTAAGAAAATGGTGATCACATATAAAAAAATGTTTATCATATATTTCGAAATGTTAAACATTTATAAGAAAAATGTCCCTGATATATACCCAAAATGTACAATCTGTATGCAAAAGGTAGTCATCAAACATAAATTCATATAAAAATATAAATCATGTATTAAAAATTGTTAAACATGTATAAAATTTGCAACTAAGTAAAATGTAAAAATGTGTATTCAAATATACACATGTGCTGAAAAAAAACATGAAGAAAAGCGGTGAAAATCGAGGAAACAACAGAAAGAAATAAAAGAAACACCTCAAAACCAAAGAAAAACAGAAAACCCAAAGAAACCCGTGAAAACACATGGGGAAATGAATAAAAACCAAGAAAAATCAAAGAAAATCAAAGAAAAAACTGATGAAAACCAAGAAACAAGCAAAGAAACCAAAGAAAAAAATAAAACCCGAGAAAGGAATAAAAGAAAAACAATGCAAAAGAAATAAAATATAAAAATCTATAAAAACTGGAATGAAACAAAGAAAACGGTGAAAACCGAAGGAAAAACAAAAGAAGCCATGAAGAAACAAAAAATGGAAGAAAAATGAAAAAGAAATGAAAAGGAAAAACGCTCGAGCAAAATGTAGCGAGCGCGCCAAACCATGTGAACCAGCGAGCGCTAAGTAACGGGTCGGCTGAGTAATGTAGAGAGAACGGAAAAGTTTTCAGGTGAGACAGAAGCTATTCTCATTATAAGCGAGATATAGCTATCGTGGTGGTAGATTGGGACTGCGAGCGAGCACGCCTCTGATAATGGGCCGGCACTGGTGCACCCTACTAAATCATTGGCATTATTAATTTTGATATTTTTTAAATGCTGTCAAAATGTCGTTGAAAAGAGGAGAAAATATATTCTGAAAAAAAACATTCACACATATCGTTAAAACGTAATTTGTTCTTTCTTTTATCCATCTCTATTGAAAACTATATTCGATAGTTTCTTCTTATCCAATTCCTCGCAGAGGAAATGAGACAGTGAATAAATATCTATTTCCTTAATATTTATGTGTTAAAGTATATATATAGGTACATATTAAAGATAATATAAAAAAATAAGTTTTTATATTTAACATTTAATTTGTTAAACAGGAAAAAATAGTCAAAAAGATGACAATACTTGCAGAAAAATGAGAACACATTAAAAAATGAATTTGAATTTCACAACATTTCATGGCCTTTCTAGCCGTCTAAGAAAATTTTAAATTAAATAGTGTTTGGGGTTTGTAATGCACCTGCTACTTTTCAATGATGTGTGATTGACCTTTTCACAGATTTTGTTGAAGATATAATGAGAGTTTTTAAGGATGGTTTTTTCGTATAAATTTTGACCGAATTTATTAAATATAATACAAATATCTACAATAACAAATACATATTATGTGAAAATATATTTAATGAAATAGGAAGGCTCAGCTTACTTATCCGGGGAGGGCTTGTTTTGACAAAGGTCCTATTCAGCGCCCGTTACGCTCGCTATCCACCAAGCGCTCATGCACCACTCCAGAGGACCGGCCCACCAAGCAAAACTCGTTCACTCAGCACTTTTTGGAAATCATGATTAAAAAATGGCCAAACTTAAAACATTTTACAAAAATTGAAAAGATATTTAAAAAACATAAATTTGAAAAAACATCTCAAAATATTAAAAGTCCACAAATCTGCCAATAATTCTGGAATTTTAAAAAATCATGATTTTTTTAAAAATATAAAAATTTAAAAGGTTCGCTTTTTTGTCTAAATATCGAAATAGATGGAATTTCAAAAATTTGATTTCTTTACAAACATAAGTAAAAGTTTACAAATTCGAAAATGTTTGCAAAATTGAAAGAAGTTCATGCAGTTGAAAAAATAAAGAAGGAAAATTCAAAAATCCGACAAAACCGAACAGAAAACTAATCCAGAAAACAAGGAACGAAAAAAAAGGAAAAAGTCGCCAGAAAGCTTCCCAAGATTGGATGAGCATCCCGCATATACCGCCTCAGATGGCCAGCCCATTGCTATCTGAGAGTGTGCACTGACGCTTAACACTATGGAGGTGTTTGGATACAGAAATGGTAACGGCATTGTTAACGTAATCAGATCACAGTGTTTAAGGAGGTGTAATGAGTTTTTTTGAAGTTTGTTTGGTTTACATCTGGTAAAGGAATCGATTACCTTCACTCTCTTGCTTCGCCCAGGATCTCTAGCATTGCCGGCCATCTCCGAAATCAAGCGGCTCCGGCCATCTCCGAAATCAAGCACCACCGGCCATCTCTGAAACCAAGCACCGCCGGCAGTCGGATCTTGTGCGTCACCGGCCGTTCCCAGGCATGTGCAGTGCCAACCGCCTCCGATCTCAAGGACCGTCGGCCCTTCCCGAACACCGCCGCCGAGTGCTCCAATCTCCATAGGGATTCGAAGGGGATAGGGGAGGCACGGGCGCCGGACTCAAAGAGGATCATGGAGGCGGCGACAGAGGAGCAGGAGGGGTTCGTGCGGGGAGGAGGGGGGTCGTGGGCTCGGTACCGTAACCTTTACCGGTGGGTTGTTGGCGGTATCGAGCCATAACTGGGTTGGACCCGTTTACGGCGGGATGTGTTTACGGAGTTGAGTTTCTAAACACAGGTAGCGTTTTTCCTTTACGGTGTAAACAGGTCCGGGGCAAAAATCTCTGAACCAAACACCTCCTATAAGTAGTGCCTTAAGTGCTAAATAGGATCGTGGTTGATGAGCGTCAATTTCTTTGGAGGGGAATGTAATGAGCATCAAATAAGTTTGCCGAAATGCGGGACTGACTAGCTAGCGGTTAACCCCTATATTGTCCCCCAGTGGGCAGCACAGGGCGCACACGCAGCTACCGCCATGTGTCACGCGTTGGGCACACCCCACAAAATCATCGGTTTTTTCATTTTTCTACATGCATTTTTGTGTTTTCTTTTCTTGTGCTTTTGCATTCGCCTGGTTTTCGTTAGATTTTGGTGAGAATTTTCTCTTGGTTTTTATATTCTTTTTTTTGCGAGCACAACTATGCTTCTTGAGAAAAAAAAAAGAATCTTGTACTAGATTTACTTCCGCGAGAGGCACAATCAGTGTTTCCGCGAGAAGCACAATCTGTACTTTCACGGGAAGCACAGCATGTGCTTCGCAAAACGGGATAAGCACAGCTTGTACTTATATGAGAATCATAATTGTGCTTCCACGAGATGTGCTTTCAAATAAAGAAAGTGAAAACCACAACCCTTCCTCCGGGGTCTAGTCTCTTTCTTCCAATTTCTTTTGGTATTCATTTTTTCGTCATTTTAGAATTTTTTTTGTCGGTAGCCTTTTTTTATGGTTTTAGGATTTTTATGTTTTATTTTTCCATGAAAAAGTTCGGTGAAACCTATTAACATGGTGTCTTGTTTGAAAGATCTTGATGCGGGAAATTCAACGACGAAAATGGTTCAATATTTAGACACATGGTTTAAGAGATAAAACATTTCGAATAAACGAATCTACGAAGAAAAAACACTTCCAAGTTGTAAAGGTGGGAAGTGACATTTGCTAAGCAAATTTGAACTAGTGACTTTGTCGAGATGCGCGTATCATAAAAAAAGCAAAATCACTAATTGAGGAGTACTCCTTGCAAAGATCATTCTCACCTTCTCACACTTTAACAAGTGGCGCTCTGCATGTACGCCACTTGTCGCAAACTGGGAGTTTTCCCTTTTTTCGTAGATCCGTTTATTCAAAACGTTTTCTCTCTTACACCGCGCGTCCAAACCTCAAACCGTTTTCATCGTTGAATTCCTCGTATCGAGATCTTTAAAATTAGATCCCATGTTGATAGGTTTTGACGAACTTTTTTCACACAAAAACCGAACAAAAAACTGAACCAGGAGCAAAGTTTTTTCTCTTTCCGAAAGAGGCACGGCCGTGCCTCCCACGAAAGCACACCCGTGCCTCTCACGCAAGTAAAACCGTGCCTCTCACGGAAGCAAAAAAACAGAAAACATATTATTTTCTGTTTTCCGGGAGGCATGGCCGTGCCTCTCGCGAAAGCACAATCGTGCCTCTCACGAAAGCAAAACTGTGCCTCTCGCGGAAGAAAAAATAGAAAACAAGTTTTTTTTGTTTCTAAGAGGCACGGCCGTACCTCTCGCGAAAGCAAAATTGTGCCTCTCGCGAAAGGAAAACCGTGCCTCTCGCCGAAGAAAAAAACAGACGTTTTTTCCGTTTCTGAGAGGCATGGCCGTGCCTCTCATGAAAGCAAAATCGTGCCTCCCGCGGAATCAAGAACGTGCCTTTCGTGGAAGCAAAAAAAGTGTTTTTTCGCGCAACAAAAGCTAGGGAAGACCGGTGAAAAACCAAAAAGTCGAAAAAAACCAAGAAAAAACCACTTAAAAGCCGAAAACGCGTGCGCATTTTTTTCTTCCAAAATCCAGAGAATGCGCCCGGAGCGCGACACGTGGCGGCGGATGAGAGCGCGCCAAATGACGCGCTCTCAGCCCACCCGCTAGTGATCGTTGCGAGGCTCCCGAATGAGCGCTCGTTAACTAGTTGCTCCCCAACAAAAGTGAAATCACTAACTGAGGAGTAGTCCTTGCAAAGAACACTCCCACCTTCTCAGGTTGTGACAAGTGGCGCACATTGTCGCAACCTGTGAGTTTTTCCTGTTTTGGCGAGACAAAGACATGCCCATCTATCATATCCACCTGGCTACACTAATTCTTCAGCCCAACAAAGATTTTAATCATTATTTAGTTAAAATTAGAGGAGATCAGGAGAATTGCATCTTTTAGAAAATCAAAATATAATTAGATGTTTCAAGAAATGTCACAAATGTTAAACAACCGCGTACGTGTGAATACATAAGTTCATGAAATTTTGTATATGTCTTTTTTTGTGTACATCACATATGAATATATAAGTTCATGAAATTTTGTACATGTATACTACAAATATAGGTCTACATGTATACTCTTTTTTTAAAAAAAATTAGGTGTGAAAAATGTATTTTCGTTGAAAAAATAAAGAGCTCAATGGAGCTCATCCTCTGCATGCACTTTTCGAGGAAATCAACGGCTACAAAACATTATATTCCCTCCGTATCAAAATATAAGACTGTTTTGGTCTAAACATCTTATATTTCGATGCGGAGGGAGTAGTTCATAAAAACAAGTTGATAACTAGACCAAACAAGCGGCAAAAGACATCCCATCATTTGTGTTCAACTTCTCATGAATTTACAGGTACATATATACTTTTTTCTCCATACATCAACGAATGTGGTTTCATCGTCAAAACTTGCATGCATGTGAAACACACATCGTTGTTATTTTGCCAAAAGAAAATTCAGTTTTTTTTGGCTTTTTCTATTTTTATTTTATTGTCCCTGAGCTCACATGGTTCGAGCTTAAGAAGAGAACTTTCGGCATGCGATCCTATTTCTCCAGTTATTTATCTGACAAAACCCGCTGCTGGTAAAACTTGGCGCACTAGCACATTCCCGCGGCCAAAACCAGCGCATTCAATTCCACGGTCCACTCGCCGTTGAATGTAGGCTGCCAGCCCTGAAGAATTCGGTACGAGCATAAACGGCTGCCATGTCACACGAGCCAGAGTCCAGACGGGACCATTGCGGCCACTTGTCAAATATAAAGAGCAACTTTGCCAACAACAAAAAAACTTATATGTAGAGTACATACGGGGCCACAAAAGCACAAAGGGACGCTGGAAACCGCTCCCTTTCGTGGCTGTCGTTGGAGCACTGCTCGTCGGTTCATAGCATCTAGACGAACTGACGGGTACCATGCATGCCCAATTTGCTTTGTGGAAGGTACAATTATTATGCCATTTTTCCGTTTATGTGTGTGCATGCAGATGCACTGCCACGCTGTTGCGTGTAGGTGCCTGTTTTTATTTGCCAAGTTGGGCTACACAGTAAACTTCCACGGCAAGTTGTCCGTCCTACTACAGCTAGAGGTTCAAGCTTATCTCGAGCAGCAGTAGTCCTATCTCCTATGTGTAAATTGTTGGCAGATATTTTTATTTCACAAAATGTAGTTTGTCAACGAAAAAAAAGGGGTATCCTACACTGGATAATGGTATTTTCCTCCCGTATATACTCCCTCCGTTACTAAATATAAGTTTTTTAGAAGATTTCAATATGAAACGGATTTACATAGACATAGTTTAGAGTGTAGATTCACTCATTTTGCTTCGTGTATAATCTATATTAAAATCTTTAAAAAGATTTATATTTAAAAATTGTGTTATTTCAACGGCTACTACACCAGCTATGACTGCAGCCTCGGAGGCGCTGAACTGAAATGCCTTTTCCGGTTCGACGTCACTTTTACGGACATTGTATACTCTGAAATAAGCATAGGTTTTGTGTATGTATCGTTGTGACGATGGCCTACATGCGGAAGGACAGTGACTTGGGATCACAGGAGCATATTCTTTCTACGTGCTCAGGTGCGCCCGTGGTTTTCCCGCCTGAATGCAGTGCACCGAGCCACCGAGGACAGCCGACCTGGATGCCATGTCCATGTCAGGACCACATTCTCCACGACGCAGTTGATGTGGATCGTCAGACGACAAATGGAGACAGTCTTATCTTAACACGCCTGTGCCTGTCTGTCTGTCACGCTGCAAATTCGTAACAGCAACACGCTCGGAGATGCCGACGGGCGACACTAGGATGCTACAGACAAGCGCTTCTTCTAGTACAAATACTAGAACAAAACACCGAAATCATACGCAGGTGATCAATCAGCGCGTACGTGTTTCAGGGGCACTACATTGCATGGCTGAACCTCAGGCCAGCCAGCCCGCCCGCTGCCAGAAAGGCCGTTGTGTTGCATGGTGCAAGGATCGTTTCTTGGAAGCACTTCATCCGAGGCCAGGGGAGGGTGGCCGAGCGACAATTTTCAGAGGCGACGTCGTCCGACCGTGTCTCTGTCAACGTGTCTCATCAATCATGCAGCAAAGACTTTTTACACGTACTGCCATGTTGTTACGTAACGTAGCCGTAGCGCTTCAACATTACGTAGGAAACAACGCAGAAGCAGCAGAATAAGTGGACTCGTGCCCGTTCTCCGCAAGTGGCTAGTGGAGCACGTGTGGATTTTGCGCGCAAGTGGAGGATGGCGTATGCTCCCTTTTCCCATTTCGAAACCGGCTGGTCTTTGAGCTCTTTCCCATGAGCAGAATGGTAATCTTTGAGCTCTTTCTGACCGGCATGCTTTGGTGCTTGGGTCGCGTTGAACGTTACACAAGTTCAGTGGACTGTCGGTATCAGGTTGCACGGTTGCGCCCGCCCTCGTCTGACCAACTCACTCAGAATTCTTCTGGTTCTGGCTTCCTGAACCCCCGAATCAGCCATGTCGCATCTTGAGCGGTTGACAGCAATAATGGGGTTGCTAGGTGCTCTGTGCTATAAACGCCAAACGTGGGCAAGGGGTTTAGAGCATCTCCCTAGTGTCAAAGGATGAGCTGCCGCCCGCGACCACCAAGGCGTGCGGCTGCATACTCCATTGCCTCGGAGGCGGCAGTGGCGGTGGTTCATCGGGCTCGAGGGCCGTCGTGTCCGAGAAGGAGCGCGCGTCGAGGCAACAGGCATGCAACGCCGCCCACCGCTCCGTGTTTGCCAAGTCCGACGCGGCATCGAAATGGATCCGCGATGACCCATACCTCGCTGTCGCGTGGGCCCTCGACCGCTCCATCGCCACCGCGGAGACAGCCGCCTTGACAGCGAGGAGTGGTCGCTTAACAACTCCCCCCACCAACGCCAGCAGGGCCAAGGCCACTGTCAGAGCTCAGCGAGCACCGTCAGCAATGGCCGCGACGGCCCTCCGTACCGCGTAGGAGATGGAGCGGATCCTCCGCGAGCGGCAGGCAACGACCGGACAAGGCTGCACGGCCCTCCCGCTCCCTTCCGCCGCTGGTCGGATGATGACGGCGGCAGCGGCGGCACGGACGACGACAATAGTGCGGCAACGAGGTGGTCATCCGGTACAAGTTGTAGGATTTTTTTTCTAGTTTTTAGTTAACGGTTGAAATATTGACTTTTTTTGGTAAATTATGTCCGAACTTTCATAAAATCGGTCGTGTTTGACGAATTTCGTCCAATTAGCTGAAATGCGGTTTGAAATGTATGCGGATAGCATCGGATGGCCGGCTCTCACATACGTGTACGTGGACTAGCCTCACTGTCCGTGGACGGATCCAGTGTCCGATTTGCAGACCAACGTTGGAGATGCCCTTAGGGTGAAGTTATGGTCTGAATTTTCTGACCATCTTTTGACATTTTGGTGGTATAAGTGATAGACCAACAATCAAGGAGTAACCACAATGTCCATGACTTTTTCTATTTTTTCGAGGGAATTGGTCATTACTCCTTTTTTTCTAAAAGTATCCAGATCTACTGTATTACAAAGTTTCATCAAAACTACAAAGTACCTCAAACATAATAGAAAAAATACACCAAGGTTTATGGACCACAAAACGACCACAGTCGTCATCAGAACTAACCCCCGATGTGTCGTTGTTGTCACTTTCATACTAGAGCCGGCCTGACCTACTTGATGACGGCCTGAAAGTTTTGCAGGAGCAACAACATGCCGCCACCATTTAGGAGGTTCATGAAGGTACAAAATAATTTATATTCTAGCATGATTCTGTCTTTGTAACTTATGATCTTACTTGATTCCAATGAAAATTTGTCACCCCCTTGGACCTGCTCTATTGCACTAAATAATGGCAACCCGTCCCGAGCGGGTAGAGTCTAACCTCAGCCCACATCTTGTTTGTTTTGTTCTCAATATTGTTAGGTTTACCTCAAAATCGTATAGGGCACACATTTTCTTCTTCAAATGGTCACCGGAGTGGCGGAGATTCCCCACCTGAATATTTCATTGAAAAGGACCTTTTAAGCCAAGCATTCAACAAAAGGTACAAGAACAAGAGAAAGAGATTACACGGGAGGAGATAGGCGCAGGCACCACGCATTGACGCGTTGCTCATGTCACCGTCCTTAAGCTTAGAGTGCCAGAGGAGTGCGTCCAGACATAACCGCCGCAACCTGGCAAAAGAGGGCGCTAGCAAGCTGAAGACGACGATGTTCATATGCTTCCATAAGTGTGACCAACATAGTATTAGGAAGGTTGATGCAGTCGCATCCGGGATTCCCAGAGGATCGGGGGCACCTGGGAGGTCGCCGACACGAATGAACACTACTCCCTCCGTTCCTAAATGTAAGCCTTTGTAGAGATTCCACTGGGTAGACTACATACAGAGCAAAATGAATGAATCCATACTTAAAATGCATCTATATACATTCGTATGTAGTTCATAATGGAATCTCTACAAAGACTTATATTTAGGAACGGAGGGAGTAGATATTAACATTTGAGCTGCATGAAACTAAAAGCTTTTGAAAATGTTTCTCTTTGCCTCTTTGGTGGTTCATTTCAGTTGCATCCACCATTTATGGCATCTATCTGTCTATGTTATTTATTCCGCCCCGAAACAGATAAGGCGCATGTGTTAGCTATAATTTTGCTTTTTTTTTTGGGAAAGCTATAATTTTGCTTTGACCAACCACTAGTCATGATAGGATACAAAATTGATATCATCGAATTAAAAATACTTCTAAACTTGAATTTGAAGGTGCCAATTGTAAAATGTGCAATGTACATAATACTGATCAAATTCATGGTCAAACCCTGAAAATTTTGTGTACTTTATAGTATATTGTTTTGGACCAAGGGAGCCGCGGAAAGCGCCATGAAGCCTCATTTCGGCATCCGCCGCTCTTTTTTGGGAGACTGCAGCGTCAGCAGAGACGACGTGCATGGTTTTCCAACCTGGACTGTTGGAAACTTGGAATGCTGCCTTATCTTGTTGCATAACATCAGCAGCTCCTGTGTAGTCGGAGTCCAGTGGAAGATAACCACTTCCTCCGTGGCTTTAATAAAATCACCGATGAATATAATTGTTGCTTCCGGTCAAAGGAAATGCGGCCACTGTAGTATTTGGCACGTTTGAAGACCTGTCTTCAAGCTCTCCTGTTACAGTCGTCGCAAAAGTTCAGCACCAGGTCAACCTAACATAGAGTAGAGTGTAGCGGTGACTTCAGAGTATCATGCCTCCCAGGTAACCTGATGCTTGCTTCAGACTCCAATCTGACGGGGCGGACTTGGCCATACGTAGTCGTCCGTAACCCTAAACCCTCCGGAGGCGATTAGGGCACGGCGGACTTGGCGGCGCCCGCAGATCTCATCGGCGGGGCGCACCGGCGGCCGGGACAGATGGCTAGACCATCAGGCTCGGGATCTTCAGGCAACAACGGCGCCTCTTCACCGCGCTCTGCCAGGGCGCAGATGGAGGAAGCGCTCGGGAAACTTGACATATCGGAGGTGGAGGCGACTCCGCTCGTGATCAATGATCTGGAGGATGGGGCAGCACCGAAGTGGCTCTTGGCAGGCAAGGTGTTGTTCAGGAACTTGTTCCACATCCAAACGATCACCAATGCCCTTCGCCCTGCCTATGGTAACCCTAGGAGCTTGGCTTTCCGTCCGCTAGGGGAGAATAGATTCGTAGCAGAATTCGAATCCAAGCATGATCGGGATCGTGTCTGGGAGGGCTCTCCCTGGCACATCAACAAGCATGCAGTGATTCTCGAGGAATTTGAGTCTCACATGCAGCCATCTGAAAGGAAGTTTGACAAGATGCAAATCTGGGCAAGGGTAGTCAATCTACCCTATAACTTGAGGAACGATAAATGGGGGCTTGCTATAGCCCGGCTGATTGATAAGGAAGCTACGGTGGTGCAGATCGATCCAGTTGGAGGTTTTCTTCGGGCAAGAGTGACGATTGATGTCAAGAAACCGCTGCGCAGATGGATCGCGATTGACTCGGCCAGGAGGAACAAAATTGACTGGTATGATATCGAGTACGAACAAATTCCTCACTTTTGTTTCTCCTGTGGCCGTCTTGGGCACTCTGATCTCTTACTGCCCACCCCAGGCACAAGGGATGAGAATGGCGACCTGCCTTTTAAGCAAAGCCTTCGGGCTAGTGAGGATCGTAAGAAAGCAAGTTCTGGGGATAGCACGACAAAGGATAGGCCGGAGACGCAGAACAGCACCAAGGAATCACGCTCGTCTAGCTTTCCTCAGAAGCAACAGAAGGAGGTAACCTCCCCAGTCAAGCCTACGTCGCAAAAATGCAAAGGAGGTCCACAACAGAACCAGGTCTACAAGCCGGTGGTCAAAACTTCTCTCGCTATCACCCAGGGCAGGGGGGAAGACGGGAGCAACAACTCGGAGGGCATGGTGTTTTCTACGGGTGAAAATAGTGCTGACGAGACTGAATCTTCTGAGAAGGAGCCCAAGAAGAAAAGACCAACGCCACCATCTTCAGATATTTCGGCAGAGGCTGTTCGTCAGCCCTGCCAGAATCAATGAGCTCGTTAAGTTGGAACTGCCGAGGGCTTGGGAACCCTTGGTCAGTTCGAGAGCTTCGCAAAGTGGTGAAGCAAGAAGGTCCCGCCCTTTTATTTGTAATGGAAACTAAAATAAAGGGCAAGAAAGTGGAGGAGCTGAAGAGCTCCCTAGGTTTTTTCGGATGTTTTGTCGTCGATAGCGACGGGCTTAGTGGTGGTATAGGTTTGTTTTGGTCAAGAGATGTTGATGTCACTTTACAAAATTTCAGCATTGCTCATATTGATGTAACTATCAAGCAGGACAATAAAGAATGGCGGTTTACAGGCTTTTACGGGGCGCCACGAGTGGAGAACCGACACCACAGTTGGCGTTTCCTGCGTACCTTGTTTGCTCTTCCGCGCCAAGCATGGATCTGCATGGGAGATTTTAATGAAACCTTGTTTGCAGAAGAGCACTTTGGAACAAATGCGAGACTGGAAAGCCAAATGAGGGCATTCCGAGAAGCAGCGGAGGACTGTTCTCTCCAGGATCTGGGGTGGAGGGGAGTCCCATTCACATGGGATAATAGGCAATCTGGAGCTGCAAACGTGAAAGCAAGGCTGGACCGGGCCCTTGCAAATGCAGCTTTCCTAAACCTCTTCGAATATACCACGGTAAAACACATTAGCAGCACTGAATCAGACCATTGCTATGTTCTAGCAGAATTCAGATCACATGAGGCAAGCAAATGGTCTCGAGCAGCGAGAAGCTTTTGTTACGAGAATGCCTGGCAGTCCCACGCGCAATACGACGAGCTTGTTCGCTCGATCTGGATGAGCGGAGCTGGCCAGGGGGGGGCTCCAGGGTGTGGTTGATGCTCTGGCAGTTGTTCAACAACGTTTGGGATCTTGGGGTGCGCGGGAGTTTGGCAACCTGACGAAAAAGGTACGGCAGCTTCAGCAACGCCTAGATCGTTTACGGCATTCCTCGATTGGCCGGGAGCCGTCGGAGGGGGAAAAGAAAGTGGCAGCGCAGCTGCGGGAAGCACTCCGACAGGAGGAGGTGTGGCTTAAACAACGCTCGCGCGTGCTATGGCTTAAAGAGGGCGACCGTAATACGGGCTATTTTCAAGCTCGGGCCGCTCTTAGGAAACGGATTAACAGAATCACATCACTGGAATGATCAGATGGTCATACTTGTACTAAACCAGACGAAGTGAAAGCTAAAATATCCAGTTTCTATCACACATTATACCAATCACAAGGGTACAGGGCGATGGATGATTTACTTAACTGTGTGACCCCCACTGTATCCGATGGTATGAATGAACTGTTGCAAAAAGATTATACGACCGCAGAAGTCAAGAAGGCCTTATTTGATATGGCCCCTTCAAAGGCTCCGGGTGTGGACGGTTTTACAGCCGGGTTTTACCAACGGCATTGGGATGTGCTAGGCGAAGACATCTCACGTGCTGTGTTGGATTTCTTGAACGGGGGAGAACTACCGTTGGGTCTAAATGACACTTCGATCACGCTGATACCCAAGGTACGGAAACCCCAAAGGATCTCCCAATTTTGCCCTATCGCTTTATGTCCGGTCTTATACAAAATTGCTGCTAAGGTGATAGCAAACAGGGTGAGACTGATCCTTGATGAAGTTATAGGGGAAGAGCAGAGCGCTTTCATTCCGGGGCGTCTGATCACCGACAATGTGCTCGTTGCTTACGAAAGTGTCCATACTATCAGAAGGAGGAAAAGGGGCAAAAACTCGTGTTGCGTTATTAAACTCGACATGCTGAAAGCCTATGATAGGGTGGAGTGGCATTACCTAGAAGCTATGATGTGCAAGCTAGGTTTCAATGCTAGTTTTATCAGTTTAGTGATGAAATGCGTGACCTCTGTGAGATTCACGATTAAGGTCAATGGGGAGCTCCTACCATTTTTTGATCCATCCAGAGGTCTTCGCCAAGGATGCCCATTGTCACCTTACTTATTTCTCATCTGCGCCCAAGGACTAACATCACTGTTAAACCATTTTGGCGGCTTGCAGATCGACAGAGGAATCCGAGTTAGTTTCAACTCACCTTGGGTATCTCATTTATTGTTCGCTGACGACAGCTTGATCTTCCTAAGTGCAAATGCTCAGAGTGCTCTCAGACTGAACAACATTCTTCAGATATACGCTGATTGTTCGGGACAAGCTGTCAACCGGGAGAAGAGTTCTATCTTTTTCAGCGGTAACACAGCTGCACCTGTTCGAGGGGAGTTGAAGCGCATCCTTGGCATTGCAGTTGAAGCGTTCTCAGAGCGCTACCTGGGCTTACCAACTGTTGTTGGCCGAATCACAAGCGGCTCGTTTGAGCACATCATTGAAAGGAGCCGGGGAAAAATGCAGGGATGGTCGGAACGGAATATGGCTTGTGCTGCACGTGAAGTCCTGCTCAAATCCATCACCCAATCGATTCCGATGTCAGTATGAGTTGTTTCTTGTTGACAAAGAAGGTATGCAAGGGGTTGACGTCTTGCATGGCCAAGTACTGGTGGGCGAGCTCTTTGGACAAGCGATCCCTTCATTGGGTTTCCTGGAAGAATCTTGCAACACCTAAAGCAAAGGGCGGGATGGGCTTCAAAGACTTACACTTATTTAATCTAGCCATGCTAGGGAAGCAAGGATGGCGTTTGATCACTCATCCGGACTCCCTCTGCTCCAGAGTTCTGAACGGGAAGTATTTCCCGCTGACAGATTTCCAAAATGCTACGGCCCCAGTTCGGTCTTCAACCACCTGGAAAGCCATTATAGCAGGACGGAAGGCCCTCGACACGGGACTCATCAAACGCGTCGGGGATGGTTCGTCGATCTCGACGTGGACAAATCGATGGATCCCTAGTACCATCTCTCTGAAACCTACAGGTCGCATTGGTGATGCCCAACTTGACAGAGTTTCAGACTTGATCGACAACTACACACAAGGTTGGAAAGTGGAAGTTGTAAGGCAGAATTTCCTCCACCCAGATGCAGAGGCCATATTGAACATTCCCTTGAATTCTGCGGGAGGCGAAGATACAATTGCTTGGGCCCTCGAAAAATCCGGCATCTACTCTGTTAAATCAGCGTATCGTTCTCTTGTGACTCACAACGAGCTTGGCTCTCTAGAGGAAGGGACGATCACAGAAACCTCAAGGACAGATAAACAGACATGGGATGCTCTTTGGAAACTTCATGTGGTGCCCAAAGTACGAGTCTTCTGGTGGCGAGTTTTGAGAGGTATCCTTCCGGACTCGGTCACTCTTCAACATAGACATATCAAAACTCAAAGCATATGCGACATCTGCAAAGCCATGAATGAGGATCTGATGCATGCACTCATACACTGTGTGCACGCTAAAGCTTTCTGGATAGCAGCGAAGGATCGGTTTGAATTTTCACTTCCGAGACTTCATCCAGATTCTTGGGCTAGAGATATCTTGCTCGACGACATGTTTTCCGATGACACAAGGTGCAAGATTATTACCATTATGCACTCCATATGGACTTCACGGAACCACTGGACACATGACAGGGATGGATATGAACCCGTTCACGCGATCAAGTGAGTGCATGAATCTTTGACAATACTGGAATTGCCAGTAAGCAGATCTAAGCTTTCTCCCATGCAGTATTGGCGGCCACCGGACGTGGGGTGGGTGACAATCAACACAGATGGTGCAATCAATTCAGACGCTATGAAAGGTGGAGCAGGTGGTGTTGTTCGCTCGCACTTAGCGTTTCTAGCAGCATGGAGTAAGCCGCTGCCCGGCGTGACGGACCCCTTCATTGCCGAGCTCAAAGCATTCCGGGAGGGAGTGATTTTCGCTCATCTCTGCGGATACTCACATGTGACCATGCAGGTCGACTGCCTCGAGTTAGTCAACCTATGGCACTCGCGAGACAATACGCGGTCTATTGCCTCGCCTATTCTTTCAGAACTAGGTGATTTGATACTCAGTTTTGCTTCTTTCTCAGTCATTCATGTTGGAAGGACTATCAATCAACCGGCTCATCTATGTGCTCAGTGAGCTGGTGCCCAAGATGGAACGGAGAGCTGGCTCGATGTGAGCCCTAGTTTTCTTATTAGCAGCCTACGGGCAGATTGTAATCAACTTCTAGTTCATTAATAAAGCTCCCTAGTTCGATGCAAAAAAGGTAACCTGATGCTTAGCATCTACAGCCAAGCGCCTCAAACTAGATCCAAATTGTCCGAGCGGATGGATCGATCATTAAAGGTAAAAAAAAATCGACTCAACCGGATGCCTCAAATGAATTATAAACGCCGGGGCTATCCGGCACGCCTCATATCTAGCTTAAATTTAGGTCGGATATGGGAGGCCAAGGCATGGATGGACGCGTCCGCCATGTTAGCTCGGCCCACGCTGGCCCACCATGACCCGCTCAGTCCCCCACAAAAACTACCTCAAGCAAATCCAAGCTCACCTCACTGTTGCTCGCTCTTCGTCTCTTTTCCTCTCACTACCCAATTTGTTTCCATCCTGATCTTTGTCCACCACGTCCAACACCGGCAGCCACATTGACGGCGACGGTCGCGGGGGGAAACAGGCGGCAGCTCCGGCTCCGCTCTGTCCCCTTTCGCCCGCCGTCGCAGCGCCGATGCCAAAGAGGGCCCGTCCAGAATAGCGCACAGCTCCTCGCCGCTAATCTGCCACCCTCCCCACCCTCTGGCCACTGCTCCTCAAGAGCAGCGGTGGGTGTTAGTGCCCGCTTCGCAGGTGCCATGGACATGCACGCTCGAATCAGAGGTGTGCGCCGCCCGCAGCAAGAGGCGGCGAGCTAGGGAGAGAGCTGTGGCGTCGGACACAACTGCACAATCTTCTCGCCGCCGACGCGGGTTGTGGATGGCGCCCGATGAGGAGGAGGAGCTCCTTGCGGCTGTCTACCGCCGTTCGTTGTCGATGGTGGAGACGGACGCCCGCCGACTTCGTCAGAAAAATGCAAAGGCGCTCCGGATATGTTTGGAGCAGACGGCGCGTGAGGCGGCTGAGAGGGCGGCGTGAGCGACGAAGCTCAAGAGGCAGCAGGACTACGTTGTCCGGAGGATGGCCGGCTTCATCGATTCCTTCTCCTCCTCCGACACCACCGACGACTCCGACGACCCACCTCCTGCCTTCGACGCGTACACGGACACGAACAGCAATGCAAGTGACCGGAAGGGTAAAGGGTCGGCGAGAAAGTGGTGAAGCTCGATGCTCTCTCCGTTTATTTTCGTTTTTAGTTTAGAACTTGCCCAACGGCTGAACTGTGGTGCTCTTTTGGCTGACGATTATGTGGTTTATATATCCGTTTACTGTCGGTTTCTTTGTCCGTTCATTTAATGTCATCCTGTTTCGTTGATGATCTATATAGTTTAGTTTCACATCGCATGCGTATACCAGTACGAATTTAGGGTGACAAATATGATGTACACGGCCGTGAAAGGAGCCTATATGTACACGGAGACAGATAATGTGTTACAGAGTTCAGAGTACATCTAAACGCAATATGCACCTTTGGTTTTACAGTAGATCGGACGGCAGGGCAGGCATTGAGGCCTCCTTTGGTTTAGAGAAATCTCGTAGGAATTTCATAGGATAGGATTTTTATAGAAAAAATTTCTGTAGAGCCCTTTGGTTTATAGGAATGGAATCATATTTCTATGGAGGAATTCTTCCTATCCTCCACATTTTATAGGAAAAAATATTAGCCTAGACTTAACGGAAAAAATCCCATAATATGAATCAAAGGACGTCTCTTTTTCTATTCCTACTCATAGTATTTAAGATACATGTCATCTTATTTTCTGTGACTTTTCTATTCCTACTGTTTTCCTACCCTATGAACCAAATGAAGCCTGAACTGGCCAGGGAATGCCATAGTAGGAACGACACAGTCCAGTGCCGGGGCTAGGCTGCCTGCTAGCCTACAGAAACTCTGCGGAAGTGCCCCTACTGCTTCTAGAAGGAAGGAAGCAACAAGAAAAGGAAGGAGCCAAGAAGGTGTGCTCTGCTCGGGACGTGGACTTTGAAAGCATATCTTGCACGCAAGGCAAGGCAGGGCAGACAGACTTTTCTTCCGGCTCCTTTGCATCCATGCGTGCGTGGTGAGACCGTGACCCGTCTGTTTGATCGGCCGATCGAGCCACCATGTGGGACCCGTGATCCTCTCCTGGTCCACGGTCAAAGTCCGGCTTGACCTTTGACCAGTCCAACTCCCTTAATTATTTTATCTTAAGCCGGTAACCTGTGGCTTGTAGACATTGTGTTGGAAACAGATGGTGGAAGTGGGAGACAGCTTGAATCGTGGCCTAGCTGAGGCTGCAGGGTAGTATGAAACCTTGGAGGTTCTAGAATCCAGAGCAAATCGTAGCACCAAACTGTTCCGGAGCTAGGCAAAGTTTGATACTTCCTTCGTTTTAAAATTTTTGTCTTAGATTTTCTAGATATGGGGAGTTGATACAACCGTATTTAGATAAATATACGACAAGAATTTTGAGACGGAGGGAGTACTAGCCTGCAGACCAAATCTTATTGCATGGATTGGTTTGGATGTAGTAAAGGACCGTATTCTTCTTTTTGATTGAAGGGTTTATCTTCATTTTTAATCTGCATCTAAATCTTATGGAAAAGAAAGTTCATAAAACACAGTAATTCAGCATGTATGAATAAAATACCACGGCTATCAAACGGGGCCGAATCTGCTAGGAAGACAGATCAACGTTCCATTATTTAAAACAAAAGTGTGAGCAGCATGGACCTTCGATAAGCACGATAAGGTGCCGGATCATTATCAGAGCAGCTAACATCCCGTCAATGGCATGACCGCTCGCTCGAGCAGTAGAAACGCAAGTTTGAAAACCCAATCGCTGATCTTATCTAGACTGGAAGGCATCCTAAACGACAAGGACATGCACGTCACGGTCGAGCGCCACCAAGCCGTTTCTCTATTTCACTCTGATGACTTCTACGGGCAGCAAGCTCGTTCATCCCAAGAAAATCACGTGCTCTAACGACAACTTATTTTATCTCGTCACATTCCCGTGGTGAGCAGAGAATTTTCTCGGCGCGTAAAAGTTAAAATCTGCGTGAAAAACACTGAACTTAAAGCGACATGATGAAATTTGGTTGTGGTAGCAAACCCTACTCTTGGCACTGAGAAAAGAAAAAAGTACGATCATTCCTCGTGCAACTATAATAAAATTTCACGATGCTTTTCTAGCTAGAAACGAAACGGTCTTTATCGTCATGTGCGCGAGCGCAAGGGGCGTGTCCAGGAGCATTGCACCGCATGACTTCTACGCAATTTCTTCCTCTGATGGCAAGCTTGCGGTCCACTCGCATTCAATACGGATCCATCGTTTTGTCAGGGTTCAGACCGTCGCCTTTTTTATCTTGGTTTTTCTTCCTGCAAAGGCAGGCAATTTGGAAACGAGGACAATAAACAATCACGTACTACGTAGGTCGTGTCGAGCAAGCGAGCAGATGCTGTACCAAGTCCTGAAGTTCGTCAGTGTGGGAGTGAACGAAGGTGTACGCCCGGTGCAAGCGGTCTTCAGATGTCAAGGTGACAAGAGAAGTGAAAATTGCAGTACACAAGGGAATAAGGTAAGGGGTTTCCGACGTGAAATGCAGTTGACAAGAGAAGCGATTCTGCAGACCTTTCGACAAAACAATGATAGAGGAGCATAAAAGAACAAGTTCATCATATGAATAATAATCCGAGAATATGCCCAAAGGCCAAAGCGACGCAGAGGTTGCACCGGCCGGGCTGCGAGCGATCCAGAAGGCATGCGAATATGAAAATCTCAGCCTCACGATCGTGCCAACAGTAGCGGCCGGGCGGGCCGACGAGCTCAGCACTGACGTCACCCCCACCTGCACGGGGCTACCCAACAAAAACGAAACATGATGAGCGGGAGGAGAGAGCGCAAAAGGCGAGGGCAGCGGCAGCCTCCCCGTAAAATACTCCTCCCACTTAACTAAATTTTGGCTAAACCTATCTGGCCCTCTCGGCCTCTTCTAGATTATTACTAGTACTGTATGTATTATTTTACTGGTGGATGGAAACCCATTCGGTCACGTGAATCCGGGGCGGGAAAGTTCAACGAACCAGGACCAGCCTCTCCACTATATAAGCCGCGAGCCCGGCCCGATCACACCATTCGACTCGACGCCCTCGGTTCACACACACTGATCAGCTCAGCTACAGCCTACAGAGTACAGACCCAACCCAACTCCGGGAGACAACAGAGCAGAGCACGGCGAGAATGCTGCTGAACCCGGCCTCGGAGGCGCTGGTGCTCGACAGCATCAGGCAGCACCTCATGGAGGACACGGCGGCGCCGGCGCCGGAGGCGAGGAGGCAGCGGCCGGCCTACTGCCGCAGCGCCAGCTTCGGGAGCCTGGTGGCCGACCAGTGGAGCGAGTCGCTCCCGTTCCGCGCCGACGACTCCGACGACATGGTCGTCTACGGCGCGCTCCGCGACGCCTTCTCCTGCGGCTGGCTCCCCGACGGCTCCTTCGCCGCCGTCAAGCCGGAGCCCCTCCTGCCTTCCCCGGACTCCTGCTACGTCGGCTTCCTCGAGCCGGAGACGCCTCCGGCCACGTCCCCGGGAGAGAGCGAGGAGGAGGCCGCCGCGGCGTTCATGGGCGAGGCGGCCGCGGCCGCGGCGAGGGGGAAGCACTACCGCGGGGTGAGGCAGCGGCCGTGGGGCAAGTTCGCGGCGGAGATCCGGGACCCGGCCAAGAACGGCGCGCGCGTGTGGCTCGGCACCTACGACACCGCCGAGGACGCCGCCGTGGCCTACGACCGCGCCGCGTACCGCATGCGCGGCTCCCGCGCCCTCCTCAACTTCCCGCTCCGCATCGGCTCCGAGATCGCCGCCGCGCACGCCGCGGCCGCGGCCGCCGGGGACAAGCGGCCTTCCCCCGAGCCGGCGACCTCAGACTCGTCGTCGTCCTCCTCCTCCTCCGGGTCCCCGAAAAGAAGGAAGAGGGGCGAGGCCGCGGCCGCGTCCATGGCCATGGCGCTGGTGCCGCCGCCCTCGCAGCTGAGCCGGCCGGCCCAGGCGTGGTACCCCGCGGCGCCGGTGGAGCAGGTGGCCATGGCGCCGCGCGCGCAGCAGCTGGTCAGCTAGGCCCCGCTCGCCAGCCCCCGGGCGCACGATCGGTCGTAAAAGCACACAATGCGCAAGTGCAATGGATTCGCCAGCAAGTGCATGGACGCGACAGCAACAGGAGCCCGCCTTTCACTGGTGCACGGTGCAAGGTGGTGATGGCAATGGAGAGCGATGGCGAGCGAGCGAGCGAGCAATCAGGCAAAGCAACCTTGGCGACGGCTCCATTTGGATATTTGGATGGGTCGAGCCGTCGACAACGGAAGATAAGCTCGGAGCAACTGGGTGCTGCAATTTGGCCTGGAATGATAGTTCCTCCTCTCTCCACTGCTCGGTGCAACTCGCCCAAGTGGATCAAAGCGAAACTGTGCCAGTATCGGATCGTCGTGGTTCCTTCTGAGTCGTAGGGTTATATTTTGTCACTGTCAGAGTGCGTGTGGTAAAAATTACAAACTCGTGAATCGTGATCGAGCATAATGGAACTTGTGAAACTTTACAAGCATCTGTGGAGAGAATTCCAGGGAGTGAATTGTTACCCCATTTGTTCTTTGATCAATGAATGTTTCCCATTGGCGTCACGCACGATCGAAGCAGCCTAACCGAACACATGAGTCAAGAAACAATGGCACCATGTTAAACAAACAAACACGGGGATTCTTTCCCAGGTGGAGCGGCAACATGAACCGATCAATCCCCCATAATTCGAGGGGGAAAAGTCACGGCGAGGCCCCATGATGACAATAGCCCGTCTGGAGCAAGTGGGCGAGGCGAGCGCGAAGGGGTGTCGCCTTCTGCTTTTGCAACTAGGCTGGAGACGATCGGGAGGTGAGAACGGGAAGCAATCCTCGTCGATCTTCAACTAACGAAAAAAAAAACTTGAACTCGTGCTTATCCATGACGTGCTAAGTTAAGCTGCGATGGATGATAACCGCCGACGACGGTGCACTGCAGAGTTGCCCTGCCTCCAGGCAAAATATCCAGCAGTGCACTGTGATTTTTCTGCAAAAAGAATATCCAGTAGTGTGCGCTGATTGAACTGATTAGATATTAGATATATCTAGTGGTGTCTAGTGTGTGCTGATAGAACTGATTACAGAGAAATATCCAGTAGAATACTGGCGTGTTGCTTCACAGCTGGCTTGGGGAAGGGGGCTACTACACTGCACTAGACAGTTCGACGGAGGGAGGGTCACCGGTGACGCATGTCTGGGTGGAAAGGGGGCTAAATGCTTTCCCGCAATCTGTCGCAGCGCCTGATTTGATGAATCCAGCTCAGGCAGCGGCCAAAGTACGTAGTACCACCAGCACCTGTGCTTTTTTTTTTGCGAAATAATTAATTCACTTATGCATATTTCGTCGGCACTCGTAGATGATAATGGCGATGCGCGGGTGAAGCCAGTTCAAAAAGAAGAGAACACGACAACAAATGGTTGATGAATAATCCACTCCGTCACGGGATAATCATAAGAGTTTTGCGACGTGCTTTCATGCGCTGGACTTGGTGAATCTCTTTCCCCTTTTTTCTTTTCTTTTTTGCGAATGTGTTGATGAATCTGGTACTGGTACGCGCACTGGATACGGGCGCTCCGGAATGTTCACAGCATCCACTATCTGATCGGTGGAGCCGAAGCGGGGAAAAAAATGCCTGATTGGCTGCAGGTGGACACCTTTCTGATTTTTTGCTGAGGGCTTGGACACCTTTCTGAATGGCTGTGACGAAAGGTGATTTTGATTCTTTATTTTCCCGGACTTTTGGGTGTGCCAAAGGAAGAACGTTTTCGCGGGCTTTCTACCTTATCCTGGTGGCTTCTTCCAGCGCGCGGGCCGCCTTTCCGCGGGCCTGGTGCACGAGCGCCACGTCGGCCTAATCGCTTGACCTCGCCTGAAAAAACAGAGGGTTCTCAAAAAGAAAAAAAAAGAGAGAATCCTTTCATTCCTTTTTTTTTTTTGCGTCTTCCCGCTGGATCTGCGGCGATTGACGTGGCCGTTAGCCGATACAAAGATCGCCGGTACGCCGTCTTTGGGTCGCCGGTAGGTTGGCTGCTGGGCGCCAATGTCGTCATCACCGATGCACCGGAAGCGCCCATCCGCCGTGCGTGCGCGCGGCAGCAAGCGCCCTCGACGCACAGCCGCCGCCGCCGCCTCGGACGCGTCTGGGTGGGCGTCTCTGCACGCAGATTTAGTTCGTCTGGTCGGGTGGAGGGTGCTGGCCGGCGACATCCGGGACTACGTCCGATTCCGCGCCGTCTGCCCCCACTGGCGGTCAAGCTCGTTCTCCCCGCGCGGCCGCGGCGTCGTCGACCCGCGGTTCTACCCGCGCAGGTGGATGATGCTGCCCGAGGGCCACGGCCTGTACCCTGGCCACGGCAGGCTGCGCGGGTACATCCGCTTCTTCAACCTCTCCACCGGCGTCATCGTCCGCTGCCTGCTCCCGCTTTTCAAGAACCACTGCGTCCTCGACTCCGTCGACGGTCTCCTCCTCCTGCAACGGGACGAAGACACGGCCATCCGTCTCCTTCACCCCTTCACCGGCGACATTGCAGACCTCCCGCCGCTCGCGACCCTCCTACGTCTTCCCGGAGCCAGCTTGACCATCAACGAAATGGCCCGGGCGTATTTTAGAAACATCGGTGCCACCTCCGTTAGTGTTAGGGCAGATGGGGTCATCACTGTCATGATTGTAATTTATAACATATCCATGTTAGCCTTTGCTACCTCCAACTCCAAGGACCGTCAATGGAATGTTCCAAACTGGAAGCTCCCACCAATTGGGAGGCTAATATCATCCCAAGGCAAGCTATACATGATGGACAGTCCCACATTTGACACCGTTGTTCATGGTGACACTCAGATTTTCCAGATCAGCCCGCCCGAGCACGAGGGGATGGGATCGGGTTCGTCTCCGATGCCATCAAAGAAGTTGATTGCCACATGCCCGGCCGGCAAAATGCCTGCCCCTCAATACCTGGCACAATGTGACTCGGAGATCCTCGTGATTGGGTATAAGGACGGATTCTTTACACACCCCTTGGTTTACAGACTCTCCGACCTTGTTCTTGACAGGATCGTCCCGGTAACTAGTATCGAAGGCAATGTTCTATTCATTGCTGAAAGGATTCTGAGTGTGGGCCGTAGTGCCTTGCCGAACCTTGCTGGTGACTCCATTGTAATCGTTCATCCCCGCGAAGTATATTTGGCGGAATGCCGCCTCAATACAGACACATGGTTACAGGCAGCGGATGGATGTATCGCGAGGTGTAATTTATCGAGGCCTTACAGCCTCATTTATCATATCTTCTCTTGTTGCCACCGTGCTTCTTGGTGAGCTAACTATTCTCACTAATTTGTTGTTCTGTAATCAGAGTCTTTTGTGTTACTTGGTGAGCTAATTATTTTACCAAATTCTGTATCAGTATAAGAATCAGAATAATTGGAAGGTGAAGAGAAAGTGGCGCCAGGGGGTAAGTCTGACCAGCAATACCTTTTATTCTAGTGCACGCATTCCTTTCTCTTTCCACTTCTGCTGATGATCCACTACCCAGCCTTAATATAGCAATCTGGCTAGCGATTGTCTTAGCTTACATGGAAGTAATAAAATCGGCTACAAACCAAAATCAGAGAATGTTCAAAAAATATAATCAGAGAGCCGGCCTTATCTTTGACCTTTCGTTATCATCAGATTTTGAGATGTGTGACATATTGGCACTCAAATTCACAAACATTTCTGGACCAGACAGTTCTTATATTTACATAGTTTTCTTGACAAATGCTGAAAATTATTACGTTTGGTTGTCACTTACAATCATTATTTCATTAACTTATGCTCTGCAATCAACCTTTGGTGCACTTATGCAATTAATTTTGGTCCAGGCAACTTCATTCTTATATATAAATATACAATGCAAAATTTATCTTTGAAAAGTTTCATTTCTCAAGAAATTTATTATTTTTTCTTTTCACAGGGAAATGCATTTGAGCTTTTTTTAGCGGCATTTGAGCTTGAATATCCTGTTCACTCAATACCAGATGCTGTATCAAAATAGTAGTATTTCCACCAACGCAAATTAAATGATTTCTTAGCTTTACACGTATTTTCTCGGCGCAGATTTTAGAAGCTCATCAATTATCTATCTAGATACTGCTTCTTTTTGCATGTTTTCTTCTTCTTTTGCAGTTACTCGGATTGTTTGCTTTTTGACATGTTCTCTTTTCGCTAGGCATAAATGATTCCGCACCACAGTGGTAGTCGCTGCCTCGCTGGCTTTCCTCTCCATTGTTGCCATCACAGAAAGGAGATGAGTCTTATTTGTTGACATAGTTTGAGTAATAGTTTTCCTTATGTTCTCATTGCTTTGAAACGGATGTTTTCTCATTTGCTAAATTATTCTACCTTCATGTACTGCTAGATATTACCTCTTCTAGATTGCTCGCCGCGTCGGGCTATATGTGGAGAAAACATGGACACCACCTCCTGGTGGAAGTGATACCCATTGGACTCACCCCGAAATTCTTGTGTTAATACTACTAAGAAACTGTTACGTTACCATTTTATTGATCATAAAGTATAAAATCATTGATGTTGATGGCTAGATAGCAATTATTACAAATATGAAGTACTCAATCATAGCATTCCAGTATTCCCCCGGCTGGAAGATGGGTCTTGAGTCTGGAGTGTGTTGAGTAGTGTTTATGCAAAACCTGAATTATGTTGCTATGTTTTAGTTTGAGTGTGTTGGTTGTTGATGTTTTCCTAGTCTGATGATCAGTAGGGGTTTGGTGAGGGTGTGAGGCTTTTGTTCCTTGGTAAAATTGTTTCCTGTTGGTGGTGGTAGCGTTTTGTTTTTAATGATTACTTGGTTTCTTTAATGAAATCAGGGGAGTGATCCCTTTTGATCAAAAAAATGCATTCCACAATATTGTTTAGCAAAATAATAGAATGATCATGTGGTCCAGTGTACCCAATTTAAAAAACTTTAGCAAGGACATATTTACATGTTTAAAAAAATCACGTACATATATCTTGACTAAAAACTTACAATGTCATTTTCTTGTAAAATTATATGACCATTTGTGCCTCGGATAAAAAAGACATAACAATAATGCTACTTACCATTCGATGATTTTTCATTTTTTCCGAGGGAAAACTTCACCCTTTTATAAATCAAGTTTAGCAACGCTGGAATTTCAACGCCTTGCGGATTAACAAGCCATATGTAACGCCCAAGCACATATGAGAGAAATTAAAACTTAGAACGAGTATGTGTGCCTACATGTTCAACTTTCTACTCTCAGGGTGGAAGGGAACCTATTTATACGCTTTACTGCTTTCCTTGATTTCCTTCATTACTGCAGCACGCTTGTCCGGTCCTTTGGAGGAGAGTGAGATATGTCGTGAACTAGAGTTAGTGCTTCTCGGCAAGCTAGGGCCCCAAGGTCTCCAGGTCATCATATCGAGACAGCCAATGTCAAGGACCCCAAGAACTGCCCCCAATCATCGTGGGCAACAACAACAAGGGTGCATCTATGAGAGTTCTTGCTCACACTAGAATCGTCATTGATTTTGGTGAAATCATCTAGAGGCGCTATCCATTTTGGTGCCACAACCCGCCTGTCAAAATCCTTCTTGTCCGACTGAGACAAAGCGAGATCCGACAGAAATATCTCGATAAAACATTTTGTTGCCATCAGAATTTGAATGATGTCTTCATGTAAGGCCTTCCTCCTCGCGCCCCACATGACCCACTAAGTCGCATGATCTTTATCCCTTGCTTGTGGTGTAGCTTGTCAGTGGTGTTGAATGATCAATTCCTCGCACATGGCTCGATGAACTTAGGAAGATGCCCTATCGTTGCTTCATCAGCAAGCACCCACGTGCATCTTGCCATTGTGCACTCTAGCAAGGCGTGACACCAAGAATACTCATCACCACAATTCATGCACTGTCTAGAGGATGGCCATGTGCATGCGCTCGTTGCAGTATCACTCACCCCCTCCTCTTGCGTTGCGCCTAGACATCTTCCTCCTCACCGGTCTTGACCTCCCTGGCTTCCTTCTTGTCGACTACAATAACACTTCCTTGTATGGAAGGGTACCTCTCAACCCCGATTTTGCTCTACGCCAGTCACATTCATCGCCCGGTCGAACACGACATGGCTAGGAAATGAGAATTCTGACTAATCGGTATCCTCTCTCCTTCAACAAGGCATCTCGCATCCACAATCTCTCCATGTCTATCAAAAAGCACTGTTCGTATTGCCTCGAGGCGGATGAGAACCCCAGATTGCTGATCTGAGGAATAATCATCGAATTTCTTGGAGAAACCCCAGCTTAATGGTGACGTACCGCCTCTCTGCCAAATTTGAGTTCCCATGAATCAACACCATCCCTGCCAGTTCTACCTCCTCCTTTCTGGTATCCAGCAAGTCTTGCACCCACATTTCCATTTCCACGGGGATCATGGTGGGCAACACTGACAAATCGATTCGGACTTCGAGATGAAGAGTGTCACCCGGGTTGCAGGAAGGGGCACTGAGAAGAATGGAGATCACAAGCGTTGTAGGATCCTAAAATCCTTCCACTACTCTCTTTGGGTTGGGGATTGGGATGTCGCCTCACCACTGCCCACTCTAGTACTCGGTCCCATGAGATAGGGCCGCCGCTTGCAAACAATCACGTCCGCTCCCGATGAGGTCCGTGCTACCTCTTGAGCATGCGTTGGTTTTGCGTTGAAGAGGAAAGGGTGATGCAGCAAAGTAGCATAAGTATTTCCCTCAGTTTTTGAGAACCAAGGTATCAATCCAGTAGGAGACTACACGCAAGTCGCCTAGTACCTGCACAAACAATCAAGACCCTTGCAACCAACGCGGTAAAGGGGTTGTCAATCCCTTCACGGCCACTTGCAAAAGTGAGATCTGATAAAGATAATAAGATAAATATTTTTGGTATTTTTGTTGTATAGATTGGAAAGTAAAGATTGCAAAATAAACGGCGACGGAAATTGGCAAGTTGACGGGAACTAATATGATGTAAAATAGACCTAGGGGCCATAGGTTTCACTAGTGGATTCTCTCAAGATAGCATATATTACGGTGAGTGAACAAATTACTGCCGATCAATTGATAGAAAAGCGCATAGTTATGAGAATATCTAGGCATGATCATGAACATAGGCATCACGTCCGTGTCAAGTAGACCGAAACGATTCTGCATATACTACTATTACTCCACACATCGACCGCTATCCAACATGCATCTAGAGTATTAAGTTCATAAGAACAGAGTAACGCATTAAGCAAGATGACATGATGTAGAGGGATAAACTCAAGCAATATGATATAAACCCCATCTTTTTATCCTCGATGGCAACAATACAATACGTGTCGGTTCCCTTTCTGTCACTGGGATCGAGCACCGCAAGATTGAACCCAAAGCTAAGCACTTCTCCCATTGCAAAAAAGATCAATCTAGTAGGCCAAACTAAACTGATAATTCAAAGAGACTTGCAAAGTTATCAAATCATGCATATAAGAATTCAGAGAAGAATCAAATATTGTTCATAGATAAACTTGATCATAAACCCACAATTCATCAGATCTCGGCAAACACACCGCAAAAAGTATTACATCGAATAGATCTCCAAGAACATCGAGGAGAACTTTGTATTGAGAACCAAAGAGAGAGAAGAAGCCATCTAGCTAATAACTATGGACCCGAAGGTCTGTGGTAAACTACTCACACATCATCGGAAAGCCTATGGTGTTGATGTAGAAGCCCTCCGTGATCGAATCCCCCTCCGGCGGAGCGCCGGAAAAGGCCCCAAGATGGGATCTCACGGGTACAGAAGGTTGCGGCGGTGGAAAAGTGGTTTCGTGGCTCCCCTGGATGTTTTCAGGGTATAAGAGTATATAGAGGCGAAAGAAGTAGGTCGGTGGAGGTACGAGGGGCCCACGAGGGTGGGGGGCGCGCCCTCCTGCCTCGTGGCCGCCTTGTTGCTTCCTTGACTTCCACTCCAAGTCTCCTGGATTGCATTTGTTCCAAAAAAGATCCTCGCGAAGGTTTCGTTCCGTTTGATATTCCTTTTCTGTGAAACACTGAAATAGGCAAAAAAACAGCAACTGGCACTGGGCATCCGGTTAATAGGTTAGTCCCAAAAATAATATAAAAGCGTATATTAAAGCCCATTAAACATCCAAAACAGGTAATATAATAGCATGGAACAATAAAAAATTATAGATACGTTGGAGACGTATCAGCATCCCCAAGCTTAATTCCTGCTCGTCCTCGAGTAGGTAAATGATAAAAATAGAATTTTTGATGTGGAATGCTACCTAACATAATTTTCAATGTAATTTTCTTTATTGTGGCATGAATGTTCAGATCCGAAAGATTCAAGACAAAAGTTTAATATTGACATTAAAATAATAATACTTCAAGCATACTAACTTAGCAATTATGTCTTCTCAAAATAACATAGCCAAAGAAAGCTCATCCCTACAAAATCATATAGTTTGGTCATGCTGAATCTTCGTCACACAAAATTCTCTCATCATGCACAATCCCGATGACAAGCCAAGCAATTGTTTCATACTTTAGTATTCTCAAACCTTTTCAACTTTCACGCAATACATGAGCGCGAGACATGGACATAGCACTATGGGTGGAATAGAATATGATGATGAAGATTGCGTGGAGAAGACAAAAAGGAGAAAGTCTCACATCAACGCGGGTAATCAAAGGGCTATGGAGATGCCCATCAATTGATATCAATGCGAGGAGTAGGGATTACCATGCAACGGATGCACTAGAGCTATAAATGTATGAAAGCTCAACAAAAGAAACTAAGTGGGTGTGCATCCAACTTGCTTGCTCACGAAGACCTAGGGCATTTGAGGAAGCCCATTGTTGGAATATACAAGCCAAGTTCAATAATGAAAAATTTCCACTAGTATATGAAAGTGACAATATAAGAAACTCTCTGTTATGAAGATCATGGTGCTACTTTGAAGCACGAGTGTGGAAAAAGGATAGTAGCATTGTCCCTTCTCTCTTTTTCTCTCATTTTTTTGGCCTTCTCTTTTTTTATTTGGCCTTTCTCTCTTTTTTTGGCCTTTCTCTTTTTTTCCTCACACGGGACAATGCTCTAATAATGATGATCATGACACTTCTATTTATTTACAATCAAAGATTACAACTCGATACTAGAACAAAATATGACTCTATATGAGTGCCTCCGGCGGTGTAGAATAGAAGTTACTGTAGAGGAACGTAGCATGCAATTTCAAAAAATTTCCTACGATCACGCAAGATCAATCTAGGAGATGCAATAGCAACGAGAGGGGGAGAGTGTGTCCACGTACCCTCGTAGACCGAAAGCGGAAACGTTATGTTAACGCGGTTGATGTAGTCGAACGTCTTCACGATCTAACAGATCCAAATACCGTACGACACCTCCGTGTTCAGCACATGTTCAGCTCGATGACGTCCCTCGAACTCTTGATCCAGTAGAGGGTCGAGGGAGAGTTCCGTCAGCACGACGGCGTGGCGACGGTGTTGGTGATGTGATCCGCGCAGGGCTTCGCCTAAGCACTATGACGCTATGACCGGAGGAGTAAACTATGGAGGGGGGCACCGCACACGGCTAAGAGAACTCTTGGTGTGCCTTTGGGGTGCCCCCGCCCCCGTATATAAAGGAGAGGGGGAGGAGGCCGGCGGCTAGGAGGAGGCGCGCCAAGGGGGGGGGAGTCCTACTAGGACTCCACTCCTAGTAGGATTCCCCCCTTCCTTCCAATGGAGAGGGGGAAAGGGGAAAGGGGGAGAGGAGAAGGAAAGGGGGGCACCCCCACCCCTTGTCCAATTCGGATTGGGCAAGGGGGAGGCACGCGCCACCTCCTGTGGCCTGCCTCCTCTTCTCCACCATGGCCCATGAGGCCCATTAACTTTCCAGGGGGTTCTGGTAACCTCCCGGTAGTCCTAAAAATCCCCGATCTTCTTCGGAACCATTCCGGTGTCCGTATACATGTCCGTGATCTCATCCGGGACTCTGAACAAACCTCATTCACCAAAACACATAACTCATAATACAAATCGTCATCGAACGTTAAGCATGCGGACCCTACGGGTTCGAGAACTATGTAGACATGACCGAGACACATCTCCTGTCAATAACCAATAGCGGAACTTGGATGCTCATATTGGCTCCTACATATTCTACGAAGATGTTTATCGGTCAAACTCCATAACAAGATCCGTTATTCCCTTTGTCATCGGTATGTTACTTGCCCGAGATTCGATCGTCGGTATCATCATACCTAATTCAATCTCGTTACCGACAAGTCTCTTTACTCGTTCCGTAATGCATCATCTCGTAACCAACTCCTTGGTCACATTGCTTGCAAGGCTTATAGTGATGTGCATTACCGAGAGGGCCCAGAGATACCTCTTCGATACACTGAGTGACAAATCCTATCTTGATCTATGCCAGCCCAACAAACACATTCGGAGACACCTATAGAGCATCTTTATAATCACCCAGTTACGTTGTGACGTTTGATAGCACACAAGGTGTTCCTCCGGTAGTTGGGAGTTGCATAATCTCATAGTCAGAGGAACATGTATAAGTCATGAAGAAAGCAATAGCAATAAAACTAAACAATCATTATGCTAAGCTAACGGATGGTTCTTGTCCATCACATCATTCTCTAATGATGTGATCTCGTTCATCAAATGAAAACACATGTCTATAGTCAGGAAACATAACCATCTTTGATCAACGAGCTAGTCAAGTAGAGGCACACTAGGGACACTCTGTTTTGTCTATGTATTCACACATGTACTAAGTTTCCGGTTAATACAATTCTAGGATGAATAATAAACATTTATCATGATATAAGGAAATATAAATAACAACTTTATTATTGCCTCTAGGGCATATTTCCTTCAGTCTCTCACTTGCACTAGAGTCAATAATCTAGATTACATAGTAATGATTCTAACACCCATGGAGTCTTGGTGTTGATCATGTTTTGCTCGTGGAAGAGTCTTAGTCAACGGGTCTGCAACATTCAGATCCGTATGCATTTTGCAAATCTCTATGTCTCCCTCCTTGACTTGATCGCGGATGGAATTGAAGCGTCTCTTGATGTGTTTGGTTCTCCTGTGAAATATGGATTCCTTCGCCAAGGCTAATGCTCCAGTATTGTCACAAAAGATTTTCATTGGACCCGATGCACTAGGTATTACACCTAGATCGGATATGAACTCCATCCAGACTACTTCATTTGCTGCTTCCGAAGCAGCTATGTACTCCGCTTCACACGTAGATCCCGCCACGACGCTCTACTTGGAACTGCACCAACTGACAGCTCCACCATTCAATATAAATACGTATCTGGTTTGTGACTTAGGGTCATCCGGATCAGTGTCAAAGCTTGCATCAACGTAACCATTTACGACAAGCTCTTTGTCACCTCCATAAATGAGAAACATATCCTTAGTCTTTTCAGGTATTTCAGGATGTTCTTAACCGTGTGCAGTGATCCACTCCTGGATTACTTTGGTACCTCCCTGCTAAACTTATAGCAAGGCACACATCAGGTCTAGTACACAACATTGCATACATGATAGATCCAACGGCTGAGGCATAGGGAATGACTTACATTTTCTCTTTATCTTCTGCAGTGGTCGGGCATTGTGTCTGACTCAACTTCACACCTTGTAACACAGGCAAGAACCCTTTCTTTGACTGATCCATTTTGAACTTCTTCAAAACTTTATCAAGGTATGTGCTTTGTGGAAGTCCAATTAAGCGTCTTGATCTATCTCTATAGATCTTGATGCCCAATATATAAGTAGCTTCACCGAGGTCTTTCATTGAAAATTTATTATTCAAGTATCCTTTTATGCTATCCAGAAATTCCATATCATTTACAATCAGCAATATGTCATCCACATATAATATTAGAAATGCTATAGAGCTCCCACTCACTTTCTTGTAAATACAGGCTTCTCCAAAAGTCTGTATAAAACCATATGCTTTGATCACACTATCAAAGCGTATATTCCAACTCTGAGAGGCTAGCACCAGTCCATAAATGGATCGCTGAAGCTTGCACACTTTGTTAGCACCTTTAGGATCGACAAAACCTTCTGGTTGCATCATATACAACTATTCTTTAAGAAATCCATTGAGGAATGTGGTTTTGACATCAATTTGCCAAATTTCATAATCATAAAATGCAGCAATTGCTAACATGATTCGGACAGACTTAAGCATCGCTACGGATGAGAAGGTCTCATCGTAGTCAACTCCTTGAACTTGTCGAAACCTTTCGCAACAAGTCAAGCTTTGTAGACAGTAACATTACCGTCTGCGTCAGTCTTCTTATTGAAGATCCATTTATTCTCTATGGCTTGCCGATCATCGGGCAAGTCAACCAAAGTCCACACGTTGTTCTCATACATGGATCCCATCTCAGATATCATGGCCTCAAGCCATTTCACGGAATCTGGGCTCATCATCGGTTCTCATAGTTCGTAGGTTCGTCATGGTCTAGTAACATGACTTCCAGAACAGGATTATGTTGGGTAACGTAGTAATTTCAAAAAATTTCCTACGCACACGTAAGATCATGGTGATGCATAGCAACGAGAGGGGAGAGTGTTCTCCACGTACCCTCGTAGACCGAAAGCGGAAGCGTTATGACAACGCGGTTGATGTAGTCGTACGTCTTCACGATCGACCGATCCTAGTACCGAACGTACGGCACCTCCGCGATCTGCACACGTTCAGCTCGGTGATGTCCCACGAACTCATGATCCAGCAGAGTGTCGAGGAAGAGCTTCGTCAGCACGACGGCGTGATGACGGTGATGATGAAGCTACCGGCGTAGGGCTTCGCCTAAGCACTATGAAAATATGACCGAGGTGGATTATGGTGGAGGGGGGCACCGCACACGGCTTGGAACAATCAACTTGTGTGTCTATGGGGTGCCCCCTTCCCCGTATATAAAGGAGTGGAGGAGGGGGAGGGCCTGCCCTTCTGGCGCGCCCCATGGGGAGTCCTACTCCCACCGGGAGTAGGAATCCCCCTTCCATGTAGTAGGAGTAGGAGAGAAGGAAGGAGGAGAGAGGGAGAAGGAAAGGGGCCCCCCCTTCCTAGTCCAATTCGGACCAGAGGGGGAGGGGGCGTGTGGCCTGCCCAGGCCGCCCCTCTCTCTCTCCACTAAGGCCCATGAGGCCCATTAAACTCTCCGGGGGGTTCCGGTAACCCCCCGGTACTCCGGTATATGCCTGAACTCACTCGGAACCCTTCCGATGTCGAAACATAGTCGTCCAATATATCGATCTTTATGTCTCGATGTAACGCCCACGATGCGGCTATATCTCCCACGTGTCGAGGCACGACTTAGAGGCATAACCGCATAGTGGTTTTTTCGCAAGAAGGGTCATCTTCACACAATCCCATGTAATGAACAAGAATGGGATAAGGAGTTGGCTTACAATCGCCACTTCACACAATACATAAATATTATTCATACATCACCCAAAATACAATCAGATAGACCGACTACGGTCAAAATCCAGATGAAAATAAGACAACCCCAAATGCTATATCCCCGATCGTCCCAACTGGGCTCCACTACTGATCATCAGGAAAAGACACATAGTAACGACCACGTTCCTCGTCGAACTCCCACTTGAGATCGACGCCATCATCTGCACTGGCATCGTCGGCACCTGCAACTGTTTTGGAGTATCTGTGAGTCACGGGGACTCAGCAATCTCACACCCGCGAGATCAAGACTATTTAAGCTTATAGGGAAAAGGAGGTGCAAAGAGGTGGAGCTGCAGCGGCAAAAGCATATATGGTGGCTAACTTGCGCAAATGAGAGCGAGAAGAGAAGCAAAGGAACGGACGTCATCTAGTAATGACCAAGAAGAGGTCCTGAACACCTACTTACGTCATACATAACACAGACCGTGTTCACTTCCCGGACTCCGCCGAGAAGAGACCATCACGGCTACACACGCATTGATGTATTTTAATTGGGTCAAGTGACAAGTTATCTACAACCGGACATTAACAAATTCCCATCTGCCTCATAACCGCGGGCACGGCTTTCGAAAGATAAAACCCTGCAGGGGTGTCCCAACTTAGCCCATCATAAGCTCTCACGGTCAACGAAGGATAAACCTTCTCCCGGAAAGACCCGATCAGTCTCGGAATCCCGGTTTACAAGACATCTCGACAATGGTAAAACAAGACCAGCAAAGCCTCCCGAATGTGCCGACAAATCCCGATAGGAGCTGCACATATCTCGTTCTCAGGGCACACCGGATTGTCCAAGCTTCCGATAGGCCAGACCAGAGTTGCCCCTGGTGGCCACCGGCGACTGACAGTTTGGACCAATACTCAGAGGAGCACTGGCCCGGGGGTTTAAAATAAAGATGACCCTCGGGCTCTAGAAAACCCGGGGGAAAAAGGTATAGGTCGCAAATGGTAAAACCAAGGTTGGGCCTTGCTGGAGGAGTTTTATTCAAGGCGAACTGTCAAGGGGGTCCCATAAATCACCCGACCGCGTAAGGAACGCAAACTCAAGGAACATAATCCCGGTATAACAGTAACTAGGGCGGCAAGAGTGGAACAAAACACCAGGCATAAGGCCGAGCCTTCCACCCTTTACCAAAATATATAGATGCATTAATTAAATAAGAGATATTGTGATATCCCAACATATCCATGTTCCGACATGGAACAAACTTCAACTTCACCTGCAACTAGCAACGCTATAAGAGGGGCTGAGCAAAAGCAGTAACTTAGCCAAACAACGGTTTGCTAGGAAAGGATGGTTAGGGGCTGACATGGCTAAAATAGGAGACATGATATAGCAAGTGATAGGTAGCGGAGCATGGCAATAGAGCGAACAACTAGCATAGCAAAGATAGAAGTGATTTCGAGGGGTGGTCATCTTGCCTGCAAGATTCTCAGAGTTGTCGAAAGCTTGATCCTCGTAAGCGTACTCGACAGGTTCCTCGTTCACGGACTCGTCTCCCGGCTCTACCCAAGACAAGAACACAAACAAACGGAACCACAATCAACAACGAGAAATGCACAAGCAACATGATGCAAGACATGTATGATATGCAAGATATGATATGCGATGCGTATGCGTGCTCCGGAAGGAAAAAGATGAATATGGCAGTAACTTGGCAAACCAAGCATGCCACTAGAAAGATGAGATGATTTCGGTCGAAATCGATATAAAGATCACCGGAATCGGATGCACGGTTTGCAAATGGCAAGCAAAACAAGAATGACACTAATCTGCGATAAACAGCAAGATAGCACTTAAAATGCAACAAGTAACAATGCTACAGCACCCCAACATAGCAACAAAGCACATGGCAGTAATCTACAGGAGATGCTTGACAAAAGATGAACACTGAGCTACTGCTAGTTCACAACATATCAAGCTCAAACAAGCATGGCAAAAGTGCAAAAGATTACAGGTTCACAGACTTGGTGAAAAACTGGACATGGCAGAAATCAGCATCAGGTAGCAATGTTCAGAGCACGAAATCAACATGCTACAGGAACTTAACATAGCAAAACAAGGCATGGTAGTGTTCTACTAAATGCACATGACAAAAGTCCCTTACTGACCATAAGCCAAAAAGGACCAGAAGATATGATGGCAAGCATGTAAACATAGCAAGTTTCGTTATCAGGTTTCAGACTTAGCAGAAAACAGAGCATGGCAGAAATATTAATATGTAGGCCTCTTTGTGAGCTTGATGCACTCACTACAGAGCAATGCATGACAAACCAAGCATACCTACAGCAAGATGGCATGTTTATGAAGCTATCCATGGCAAGAACAATTACATAGCATGTATGGATCAACTACAATAAGCTTGGCAAAAATGCATGTCATGTTAAGAATCTGCCAGAAATATTTTATAGCAAAAGTAGAGCAAGATTGAGTCATGCTATGGTACTCTAAAATTGCAAACAATTGCAGGAATGGATCAATTACAACTATAGCTACAAAACATCCTTACTGAACATCTCCAAAATATGCATGGATCTCTCTGTAGCATCAAGTTTACATGGCAACAAAATTACAGCAGACAAGGACTTAGAGAAATCACTAAGTCCCTGAAATCAGAAATATTACGGGGTACTTTGCATGCTTGTGCTAGTCACCACAGAGATCACAAAAATACATGGACTACACCACTGGAAAGATGGCATGGCATACTTCAAAACACATGTAGAGCTCATGCTCAAAAGATGCACAGAATAAATGATACAAAAATGACAAATCTCCAAGTTCTGATAAGAACCAGAGATAACAGCAACTAGCCCTCTTCCAACGAAGATTTGGGCATCAAGATGACCTCTAATGAAATGGTGCAATTGAACAAAATGAAGAGCATCACGAGGCGAACAATTTGACATATTATACGCGCGAATCGGAGCTACATGCACAAAGTTATCGCATCGAAACAAGCACATTGCTGAGAAAATTCAGACTTAGGAAAAAAAAGGGCGAGAGAAAGTCAACGGGACTACCGATCGGATCGGCGCGGCTCGAGCCGAGCTCGCGCCGGGCGAGGAGCGCGCGGCGCGGAGGGGGGGAGAGGAGGAGGCGGGCGGAGGGCGCGCCGGCGGGGGGGGCCGGCCGGCGGGGAGGGGCGGGGCCGGCGCGGGGCGGCGGCGGGGCGCGCGCGCGGGGCCGGCGGCGCGCGCGGCGGCGAGGCCGGCGGCGGAGGCGCGCGGGGGCGCGGCGGAGGGCGCGGGCGGGCCGGGGGGCCGGCGGCCGGCGGGCCGGCGCGGCGGGGGCCGGCGGCGCACGTGGCGGCGGCGGGCGGGACGTGTCCGGCGGCGGAGGTGGGCGAGGCTTAGGGTTGACTGCTTTCGTTTTTCGGGATGCCCACTATTTATAGGTAGAGGGAGCTAGGAGACTCCAAATGAGGTGCGGTTTTCGCCCACACGATCGTGATCGAACGACCTAGAGCATGGAAGAGAGTTTGGTGGGTTTTGGGCTGGTTTTGAGGGGTTTTTGCTGGACACTCAAATGGACTTTGCGGATGCCCGGTTAACCGTTGGAGTACCAAACGACCTCCGAATGGAACGAAACTTGACCGGTAGTCTCCGGGTGGTATATAAGACCACTTGACAAGCCTCGGTCCATTCCGAGAAAGTTTGACACACGCACACGAAAGAAAACAAGAGGGGTGCACCGGAGGAGATAGGAGCGCCGGATTGGAAAACGGACAACGGGGAAAATGCTCGGATGCATGAGACGAACACGTATGCGAATGCAATGCACATGATGACATGATATGAAAATGCATGACATGACAAAATACAAAACGAAAACAAAACCCGACAACGGAGGGAAAACATAACACATAGCCGGAAATGGCAAGAGTCGGAGTTACAAAAATGGCAAGTTACATGCGGGGTGTTACAACACTCCACCACTACGAGAGGATCTCGTCCTGAGATCTAGGACTGAAAGAACTCCGGATATTCGGAACGGAGATGGTCCTCGCGTTCCCAGGTGGCTTCCCGGTCGGAATGGTGCGACCACTTCACTTTCAGGAATTTGATTGACTTGTTGCGAGTCTTGCGCTCAGTTTCTTCAAGAATAGCAACGGGGTGCTCATGATAAGACAAATCTTCTTGGAGGTCAATCTCTTCGAAGTCGATAGTGCGCTCAGGCGTCTTGAAGCACTTGCGGAGCTGTGACACGTGGAACACATCGTGCACGTTCGCGAAGTTGGAAGGAAGCTCAAGTTGATAGGCGAGGTCGCCTCTTTTGCCAATGATCTTGAAAGGACCCACGTATCTAGGGGCAAGCTTCCCTTTGATACCGAAGCGACGAGTGCCTTTCATTGGAGAGACGCGGAGGTAGACATGGTCTCCGATCTCGAAAGCCAAATCACGATGCTTACTATCATAGTAGCTCTTCTGGCGCGATTGCGCGGCTTTGAGATTATCACGGATGACTTTACACATTTCTTCAGCTTCAGTGATTAAGTCATTGCCAAGAAGTTGGCGTTCACCAGTCTCTGACCAATTGAGAGGAGTACGGCACTTTCTGCCATAGAGAATCTCGAATGGGGCCTTGCCCGAACTCGCTTGGAAGCTGTTGTTGTAGGAGAATTCAGCATAAGGAAGACAATCTTCCCATTTCATGCCAAAGGAAATGACACAAGCCCTGAGCATATCTTCAAGAATTTGATTGACTCGCTCGACTTGGCCACTAGTTTGAGGGTGGAAAGCTGTGCTGAAGCGAATGTTTGTGCCCATGGCCTTCTGGAAGGAGTCCCAGAACTTAGAGGTGAAGATGCTTCCACGATCAGAAGAAATCAATTGTGGAATGCCGTGCAAGGAGACAATTCTGGAGGTGTAGAGCTCTGCCAGCTGAGCTGCTGTGATGGATTCTTTGATAGGAAGGAAATGAGCCACTTTAGAGAGCTTGTCGATGACAACGAAGATAGCATCATTTCCGCGCTTGGACTTTGGGAAATCCAGTCACGAAGTCCATTTCGATATGATCAAACTTCCATTCTGGATAGCAAGAGGTTGGAGGAGACCAGCTGGTCGTTGGTGTTCTGCTTTCACTCTTCGGCAGACATCACATTCATTCACGAATTGAGCAATTTCTCGCTTCATTCGAGTCCACCAATACGACTGCTTGAGGTCATGATACATCTTCGTACTTCCAGGATGAATGGAAAGGAGAGAATTGTGCGCCTCGTTCATTATGACTTTCCTTAGATCACCTTTCGGAACCACAATCCGGTCCTCGAAGAACAAAGTGTCTCTGTCATCAATGCGATAGCACTTGTATTTGGAAAGACCCTTGTCGATACCACGTTTCACCTTCTTCACCATGGCATCAAGGAGTTGTGCCTCACGAATTTGATCTTCCAAAGTAGGAGATACTATGAGGTTGGCAAGAAAGCCTTGAGGAACAACTTGGAGATTCAGCTTGCGGAAAGCTTCACAAAGATCCGGTTGGAAAGGCTTGAGAATTAAGCTGTTGCAATAAGCTTTCCTGCTTAAAGCATCTGCAATGACATTTGCTTTGCCTGGAGTATATTCGATACTCGGATTGTACTCTTGAATCATTTCGACCCATCGAGTCTGCCTGAGGTTGAGGTTGGGCTGAGTGAAGATATACTTGAGACTCTTGTGATCAGTGAAAATGTCCACTTGTCTTCCCAACAAGAGATGTCTCCACGTAACCAATGCATGGACAACTGCCGCCAACTCAAGATCGTGAGTGGGGTAGTTCTTCTCGTTGGGCTTCAACTGCCGAGAGGTATAGGCCACAACTTTCTTCTCTTGCATTAACACAGCACCGAGACCTTGGAGAGAAGCATCACAGAAAACTTCATACGGCTTGGATTCATCAGGAGGAGTCAAGACAGGAGCTGTGACTAGTTTCTGTTTGAGAGTGTTGAAAGCAACGTCACACTCAGGAGACCAGACATACTTCACATGCTTCTGTAGGAGGTTGGAAAGAGGCTTTGCAATCTTGGAGAAATTCTCAACGAATCTTCGGCAATAGCTTGCAAGACCCAGAAAACTGCGGAGCTGCTTGACATTTTGAGGAGGTTCCCAATCCAGAACTGCGGACACCTTCTCGGGGTTAACAGCGATGCCTTTGGCAGAGATGATGTGACCAAGGAAAAGAACTTCATCGAGCCAAAACTCACATTTAGAGAACTTCGCATAGAATTGATACTCTCTGAGCTTGTCGAGCACCAATCGCAAATGTTTGGCATGATCCTGCTTATTCTTGGAGAAGACCAAGATATCATCGAGATACACCAGAACGAATTCATTGGTATAGGGGTTGAAGATGAAATTCATCATCCGAGAGAACACCGGAGGAGCATTGACAAGGCCGAAAGACACGACAGTATATTCATAAGAACCAAAGCTTGTTCTGAATGCTGTCTTGGGAATATCTTCTTCACGAATGCGAATCTGATGATAACCCATACGAAGGTCAAGCTTCGAGAATACTTTAGCACCTTTGAGTTGCTCAAATAGCTCATTGATGTTAGGAAGTGGATACTTGTTCTTGATTGTCTTCTTGTTCAATGGACGGTAGTCGACACAAAGTCGGTCCGTGCCATCCTTCTTCTTGACAAAAAGAACACCACAACCCCATGGAGAAGAACTCGGTCTGATCAAACCCAGACGTTCTTGTTCATCGAGCTGCTTCTTCAATTCCTTCAGCTCGTTTGGTCCAAGCTTGTATGGACGCTTGCAAATGGGTACAGTACCAGGCTCTAGTTCGATAACGAACTCAACTGGCCGGTGCGGAGGCATACCCGGAAGCTCTTCTGGAAAGACATCTTGATACTCGCAAACGACTGGAATTTGAGAGATGGCATCCAATTCGCCCTTCTCATTGAGAGAGAAAAACCGAATGGTTTCATTACGAGCGGCAAAAACAATCACATCCTCAGATGAGTGTGTCAATTGAATTTCTCTGGCAGCACAATCAAGTTGAGCTTTGTGCTTAGAAAGCCAGTCCATCCCGAGAATAAGATCAATATCCGAGTCACCAAGAACAATTGGAGAAGACTGGAATGCATAATCGCCCATCTTGATGGTAACATTCGGAACCATGGAACTTGCATTCATGCATTTTCCTGGAGAGACAACTGCTAACGGCCTAGGCAATCCTTGGAAATGCAATTCATGCTTGGATGCAAAAGGTCTTGATATGAAAGAAAGAGATGCACCAGTATCAAAAAGAACTTTTGCAGGAATATCATTAACTAAGAGATTACCCATTATCACATCAGTAGATTCCTCCGCTTGAGCTGCATTCAACATGTTCACCTTTGCAAACTTTGGATTATGCTTGACCACTGCATTGCTGGAAGATCTGACAGGAGGAGGAGGAGGAAGACGCCTCTGGTTGAAGCACTTGTTAGCATAGTGACCTTTCTGCTGACATTTGTTGCAAGTCACCTCTGAGAGTGGACGGTGATAAGGAGCATTGGACTTTGGAGCTTGATTCTGAGACTTGTTCTGATAGCCAGAGTTGGAAGAGTTTGAAGAACCATGGCCACCTTTGTTCTTCTGCTGGTAAGGCTGACGAAACGGAGGAGGAGGAGGCAACCAGAACTTCTGTTGCTTAGCTGTCACAAGTGAGGAAGAAGAAGACTGAACTGCGTCCCTGACTCTCTTCTTAGAAGCCTCACACTTGAGCTGAGCAGCCTCTTGCTTCAGTGCCATATTGTAGAATTGATCAAACTGAGTAGGCTCAACAAGAACGAGAGCTAACTGCAGATCCTCTTTAAGGCCACCTCTGAAGTGATAGATCATGCTCTTCTCATCAGGAACGTCTTGTTTAGCGAAGCGAGCAAGTTTCTGAAACTGAATGTTGTATTGATACACAGACATGTTTCCTTGCTTGAGATTGCGGAACTCCTCACGCTTGCTCTCAACAACACTTTGTGGAATGTGGTGCGCTTTGAAGTCCCGACAGAAGTCAGTCCAAGTAATCACACGACCTCCTCTGGAATCTTTGTATTGCTGAAACCAATCAGCAGCTTGGTCCTTGAGCTGGAAAGAAGCGAACTTGACAAAGTCCTCAGGCCTGACATTGCTACATTCAAAATGCTTGTTGATGTCCACGAGCCAATCATCGGCATCCGTGGCCTCGGCACAGTAGCTGAAAGACTTAGGCTGATTTGCGAGAAACTGGTTGAGAGTGGCAAAGTGAAACTGATTGTTGCCTTGACCTTGATTGCCTTGATTGCCTTGCCCTTGAGTACGTTCTTGCAAGAGTTGCAGAATCATCTGAGCATTGGCGTTGGTGGCTGCCATGATTGCTTGCCATGCCTCCGGAGGTGGAGGTGGTGGCGGAGGGTTCGCTTGACTCCCTTCATTGCGATCCGGATTCTGACGCGTTGGCGGAGCCATCCTGAAGAGGGTGACATCCGTTAGCATTTCGATAGACAAAAGATAAGTAGAATCAACGGACAGAAATTGCAACATATAGTCTTCACAATAAACATTCGAACGAAGATGAACGAATGAATTCCGTAGTAAATCATCACACTTCCATAAGTTGAGAAGCCACTTGAAAAGATATGGAATGAACATATGAATTCGAAGTAACTCGAATACCACAATACAAAATAAAACAAAGTATTGGCTTGCAGAATAAGCCGGAACAAACATATGATAGATATTTCGTCCAAAGTTTTCGTGGTGGGGCCCACACGGGCTCAATCGTACAGCACCATCATGTACAAGGCTGTGCACATGACATACGAAGCGTCCCCGAGTCGGCAAAGCCATGGACTCTTTAAGACACAACGAGACCACTGTAAAATCAACCGTATACAGGCGGACCACTAGACGTCGAACCCCAATCTCATATCATGCATCTGTCGGAAAGATATCCTAAGGCTACTTGAATTCCCACTTATAAACTCCCGAAACTTTCTGGTTATGCAATCTGGTGTAGGGGATACAGGGGACACAAATATATATCACCCAAACTAGCAATCCCTAGATCCAGCTGTATCCATCCGTCAACACATAACCAAGAAACCTTCGGAAATCGTTTACCTCAACCTTCGAAAAACATCCGTTATACAAGTTATGGCAATACTCCCGAACTCCCGCCCCAGTACTGGGTGGCGTCGAGGTGATCTCACCAACAACTGCATAAAAGAGATTTCGATGTCGGCGAAACTCAGGTATTCCAGAACTGCAACGATAAAATTGTGACGACAACACCTCGGAGCTCAACTCCCCGGGACACTGCCACAACCCCTAAATGACAGGAGGCACCAAGAACAATGTTCTCGTCACAAATCGATCGGAACGATTCCAAGATACCCGCGTGATCCTAAATTTTTTTTAGTGAAATTTGAGGAGAGAATAGTCAAAACTTCTACGTCAGGAGACCTCACCAGAGCGACGAAGGGACTGAGGAGTAAAAAGAATCCTACTCTCCGATATATATAATCCTAAGACTCAAAACATTTTTGTTCTAGACTCAACAACGCCAGCGATTCGATCAAGCAGGGGGCTCCTAAGTCGGGGATGGCTCTGATTACCAACTTGTAACGCCCACGATGCGGCTATATCTCCCACGTGTCGAGGCACGACTTAGAGGCATAACCGCATAGTGGTTTTGTCGCAAGAAGGGTCATCTTCACACAATCCCATGTAATGAACAAGAATGGGATAAAGAGTTGGCTTACAATCGCCACTTCACACAATACATAAATATATTCATACATCATCCAAAATACAATCATATAGACCGACTACGGTCAAAATCCAGATGAAAATAAGACAACCCCAAATGCTAGATCCCCGATCGTCCCAACTGGGCTCCACTACTGATCATCAGGAAAAGACACATAGTAACGACCACGTTCCTCGTCGAACTCCCACTTGAGATCGACGCCATCGTCGGCACCTGCAACTGTTGTTGGGAGTATCCGTGAGTCACGGGGACTCAGCAATCTCACACCCGCGAGATCAAGACTATTTAAGCTTATAGGGAAAAGGAGGTGCAAAGAGGTGGAGCTGCAGCGGCAAAAGCATATATGGTGGCTAACTTGCGCAAATGAGAGCGAGAAGAGAAGCAAAGGAACGGACGTCATCTAGCAATGACCAAGAAGAGGTCCTGAACACCTACTTACGTCATACATAACACAGACCGTGTTCACTTCCCGGACTCCGCCGAGAAGAGACCATCACGGCTACACACGCGATTGATGTATTTTTAATTGGGTCAAGTGACAAGTTATCTATAACCGGACATTAACAAATTCCCATCTGCCTCATAACCGCGGGCACGGCTTTCGAAAGATAATACCCTGCAGGGGTGTCCCAACTTAGCCCATCATAAGCTCTCACGGTCAACGAAGGATAAACCTTCTCCCGGAAAGACCCGATCAGTCTCGGAATCCCGGTTTACAAGACATCTCGACAATGGTAAAACAAGACCAGCAAAGCCTCCCGAATGTGCCGACAAATCCCGATAGGAGCTGCACATATCTCGTTCTCAGGGCACACCGGATTGTCCAAGCTTCCGATAGGCCAGACCAGAGTTGCCCCTGGTGGCCACCGGCGACTGACAGTTTGGACCAATACTCAGAGGAGCACTGGCCCGGGGGTTTAAAATAAAGATGACCCTCGGGCTCTAGAAAACCCGGGGGAAAAAGGTATAGGTCGCAAATGGTAAAACCAAGGTTGGGCCTTGCTGGAGGAGTTTTATTCAAGGCGAACTGTCAAGGGGGTCCCATAAATCACCCGACCGCGTAAGGAACGCAAACTCAAGGAACATAATCCCGGTATAACAGTAACTAGGGCGGCAAGAGTGGAACAAAACACCAGGCATAAGGCCGAGCCTTCCACCCTTTACCAAATATATAGATGCATTAATTAAATAAGAGATATTGTGATATCCCAACATATCCATGTTCCGACATGGAACAAACTTCAACTTCACCTGCAACTAGCAACGCTATAAGAGGGGCTGAGCAAAAGCGGTAACATAGCCAAACAACGGTTTGCTAGGAAAGGATGGTTAGGGGCTGACATGGCTAAAATAGGAGACATGATATAGCAAGTGATAGGTAGCGGAGCATGGCAATAGAGCGAACAACTAGCATAGCAAAGATAGAAGTGATTTCGAGGGGTGGTCATCTTGCCTGCAAGATTCTCAGAGTTGTCGAAAGCTTGATCCTCGTAAGCGTACTCGACAGGTTCCTCGTTCACGAACTCGTCTCCCGGCTCTACCCAAGACAAGAACACAAACAAACGGAACCACAATCAACAACGAGAAATGCACAAGCAACATGATGCAAAACATGTATGATATGCAAGATATGATATGCGATGCGTATGCGTGCTCCGGAAGGAAAAAGATGAATATGGCAGTAACTTGGCAAACCAAGCATGCCACTAGAAAGATGAGATGATTTCGGTCGAAATCGATATAAAGGTCACCGGAATCGGATGCACGGTTTGCAAATGGCAAGCAAAACAAGAATGACACTAATCTGCGATAAACAGTAAGATAGCATTTAAAATGCAACACGTAACAATGCTACAGCACCCCAAAATCGCAACAAAGAACATGGCAGTAATCTACAGGAGATGCTTTACAAAAGATGAACACTGAGCTACTGCTAGTTCACAACATATCAAGCTCAAACAAGCATGGAAAAAGTGCAAAAGATTACAGGTTCACAGACTTGGTGAAAAACTGGACATGGCAGAAATCAGCATCAGGTAGCAATGTTCAGAGCACGAAATCAACATGCTACAGGAACTTAACATAGCAAAAAAAGGCATGGTAGTTTTCTACTAAATGCACATGACAAAAGTCCCTTACTGACCATAAGCCAAAAAGGAACAGAAGATATGATGGCAACATTGTAAATATACCAAGTTTCGTTATCAGGTTTCAGACTTAGCAGAAAACAGAGCATGGCAGAAATATTAATAGGTAGGCCTCTTTGTGAGCTTGATGCACTCACTACAGAGCAATGCATGACAAACCAAGCATACCTGCAGAAAGATGGCATGGTTAGGAAGATATCCATGGCAAGAACAATTACATAGCATTTATGGATCAACTACAATAAGCTTGGTAAAAATGCATGTCATGTTAAGAATCTGCCAGAAATATTTTATAGCAAAAGTAGAGCAAGATAGAGTCATGCTATGGTACTCTAAAATTGCAAACAATTGCAGGAATTGATCAATTGCAACAATAGCTACAAAACGTCCTTACTGAACATCTCCAAAATATGCATGGATCTCTCTCTAGCATCAAGTTTACATGGAAACAAAATTACAGCAGACAAGGACTTAGAGAAAACACCAAGTCCCTGAAATCAGAAATATTACGGGGCCTACTTTGCATGCTTGTGCTAGTCACCACAGAGATCACAAAAATACATGGACTACACCACTGGAAAGATGGAATGGCATACTTCAAAACACGTGTAGAGCTCATGCTCAAAAGATGCACAGAATAAATGATACAAAAATGACAAATCTCCAAGTTCTGATAAGAACCAGAGAATAACAGCAACTAGCCCTCTTCCAACGAAGATTTCGGCATCAAGATGACCTCTAATGAAAATGTTGCAATTAAACAAAATTAAGAGCATCACGAGGCGAACAATTTGACATATTATACGCGCGAATCGGAGCTACATGCACAAAGTTATCGCATCGGGAACAAGAGCATATGCTGAGAAAATTCTGAGACTTGGAAAAATATTAGGGCGAGAGAAAGTCAACGGGGAGGAGTACCGATCGGATCTGGCTGTCGCTCGAGCCCGAGCTCGTCGCTCGGGACAGAGGAGCTCGCCGGCGTCCTCTGCCGGAGAGAGGGGGAGAGGAGGAGGCGAGGCCGGAGGGCGCGGCCGGCGGTGGGGGTTGCCGGCCGGCGAGGGAGGCGGCGGGGCCCCGGCGACGGGCGGCGGCAGGGAGTCGCTGACGACGCGGGCACGGCCGGCGCAGCCGCGGCGGCGATGGCCGGCGGCGGAGGGCGCGCGGGGAGGCGGCGGACGGGGCGCGGGCGCGGGCCGAGGGGGCCGGTCACGGGCCCGGCGGGCCGGCGCGGCGGGAGGACCCGGCGGCGACACGTGGCGGCGGCGGGGCGGTTGGACGTGTCCGGCTCCGCCCGGACGTGTCCGGCGGCGGAGTGGGACGAGTTCTAGGGTTAGACTGCGGTTTCGTTTTCGGGATGCCCACTTATTTATAGGTAGAGGGAGCTAGGAGACTCCAAATGAGGTGCGGTTTTCGCCCACACGATCGTGATCGAACGACCTAGAGCATGGAAGAGAGTTTGGTGGGTTTTGGGCTGGTTTTAGAGGGGGTTTTGCTGGACAATCAAATGGACATTGCGGAGGCCCGGTTAACCGTTGGAGTACCAAACGACCTCCGAATGGAACGAAACTTGACCGGTAGTCTCCGGGTGGTATAACAAGACCACTTGACAAGCCGCGGTCCATTCCGAGAAAGTTTGACACACGCACACGAAAGAAAACTAGAGGGGTGCACCGGAGGAGATAGGAGCGCCGGATTGGAAAACGGACAACGGGAAAAATGCTCGGATGCATGAGACGAACACGTATGCGAATACAATGCACATGATGACATGATATGAAAATGCATGACATGACAAAATACAAAACGAAAACAAAACCCGACAATGGAGGGAAAAACATAACACATAGCCGGAAATGGCAAGAGTCGGAGTTACAAAAATGGCAAGTTACATGCGGGGTGTTACACTCGACCATTTCGAGACTCCTCATCATGTCCATGATCATATCCGGGACTCCGAACTACCTTCGATACATCAAAACACATAAACTCATAATACCGATCATCAGCGAACGTTAAGCATGCGGACCCTACGGGTTCGAGAACTATGTAGACAGGACCGAGACTCATCTCCGGTCAATAACCAATAGCGGAACCTGGATTTTCATATTGGCTCCCACATATTCTACGAAGATCTTTATCGGTCGAACCGCATAACAACATACGTTGTTCCCTTTGTCATCGGCATGTTACTTGCCCGAGATTCGATCGTCGGTATCTCCATACCTAGTTCAATCTCGTTGCAGATCTTACTCTGGTTGACCTATGAGGTTTGGTAGTAACTTGATCTGAAGTTACATGATCATCATCATTAGCTTCCTCACTAATTGGTGTAGGAGTCACAGGAACAGATTTCTGTGATGAACTACTTTCCAATAAGGGAGCAGGTACAGTTACCTCATCAAGTTCTACTTTCCTCCCACTCAGTTCTTTCGAGAGAAACTCCTTCTCTAGAAAGGATCCATTCTTAGCAACAAATGTCTTGCCTTCGGATCTGTGATAGAAGGTGTACCCAACAGTCTCCTTTGGGTATCCTATGAAGACACATTTCTCCGATTTGGGCTCGAGCTTATCAGGTTGAAGTTTTTTCACATAAGCATCGCAACCCCAAACTTTAAGAAACGACAACTTTGGTTTCTTGCCAAACCACAGTTCATAAGGTGTCATCTCAACTGATATAGATGGTGCCCTATTTAACGTGAATGCAGCCGTCTCTAAAGCATAACCCCAAAATGATAGCGGTAAATCAGTAAGAGACATAATAGATCGCACCATATCTAGTAAAGTACAATTACGAAGTTCAGACACACCATTACGCTGTGGTGTTCCGGGTGGCGTGAGTTGCGAAACTATTCCGCATTGTTTCAAATGAAGACCAAACACGTAACTGAAATATTTTCCTCCACGATCAGATCGTAGAAACTTTATTTTCTTGTTACGATGATTTTCCACTTCACTCTGAAATTCTTTGAACTTTTCAAATGTTTCAGACTTATGTTTCATTAAGTAGATATACCCATATCTGCTCAAATCATCTGTGAAGGTGAGAAAATAACGATACTTGCCGTGAGCCTCAACATTCATCGGACCACATACATCAGTATGTATGCTTCCCAACAAATCTGTTGCTCGCTCCATTGTTCCGGAAAATGGCATTTCAGTCATCTTGCCCATGAGGCATGGTTCGCAAGTACCAAGTGATTCATAATCAAGTGATTCCAAAAGTCCATCAGAATGGAGTTTCTTCATGCACTTTACACTAATATGACCTAAACGGCAGTGCCACAAATAAGTTGCACTATCATTATCAACTATGCATCTTTTGGCTTTAATATTATGAATATGTGTATCACTACTATCGAGATTCAATATAAATAGACCACTCTTCAAGGGTGCATGACCATAAAAGATATTACTCATATAAATAGAACAACCATTATTCTCTGATTTAAATGAATAACCGTCTCGCATCAAACAAGATCCAGATATAATGTTCATGCTCAACACTGGCACCAAATAACAATTATTCAGGTCTAAAACTAATCCCGAAGGTAGATCTAGAGGTAGCGTGCCGACCGCGATCACATCGACTTTGGAACCATTTCCCACGTGCATCATCACCTCGTCCTTAGCCAATCTTCGCTTAATCCGTAGTCCCTGTTTCGAGTTGCAAATATTAGCAACAGAACCAGTATTTGATTTCTACCTCCGCAGCCTTTAGCATTGCGAAGAGCTCGGGAATTGTCTTATCCATCCATTTCATATTATAGTTCATCACGAAGCTCTTGTAGCTTGGTGGCAGTGATTGAAGAATTTTGTCAATGACACTATCATCAGGAAGATTAACTCCCAGTTGAATCCAGTGATTGTTATACCCAGACATTTTGAGTATATGCTCACTGACAGAACTATTCTCCTCCATCTTGCAGCTATAGAACTTATTGGAGACTTCATATCTCTCAATCCGGGCATTTGCTTGAAATATTAACTTCAACTCCTGGAACATCTCATATGCTCCATGATGTTCAAAACATCGTTGAAGTCCCGGTTCTAAGCCGTAAAGCATGGCACACTGAACTATCGAGTAGTCATCAGCTTTGCTCTGCCAGACGTTCATAACATCTGGTGTTGCTCCTGCTGCGGGATTGGCACCTAGCGGTGCCTCCAGGACGTAATTCTTCTGTGCAACAATGAGGATAATCCTCAAGTTATGGACCCAGTCCGTGTAGTTGCTACACTACAAAAAAATACACTTCCGTGATGATACGTGTTTGTCACAGTAGGTCGCGTTTTTTGTCATGCATGTACATCCATGACAAATTTATGACAGAATCAAGATAGTCATACCTGTGCTGTCGTAGAAGTGTTCCATGACATTACCAAAATTCTCATCACGGAAGTGTCCACTTCCATGACGATAAATCGCGCGTCACAGAAGTGCTTTCGTCAAAGGTGACCGACACGTGGCATCCACCATAACGGAACGCCGTTAAGCTATCGGGTCGGGTTTTGGATCCGATAACCCGTTAACAGCCCCGACCAATGGGGATTTTCCACGTGTAAAATCATCATTGGCTAGAGGAAACACGTGTCGGCTCATCGTTGGGACAGATGTCATCCACTCACTGGACAGAAGGCGCCTATGATACGTCGACACGTGGCACGGCCCAACAGTGGCCCATTCCTGTGAAAAGGCCGGCCCGTTTGACTTGGTCAAAAGCTGGCGGGCCGGCCCATGGAAAGCCTGTTAACGGCCTGTTCGCATATAGCCCATTTACAGCCCGCTAACCCAAGGCCCGTTACGCCCTATCCGAATTAGGCCCAGTAGCGTCATCTGGGCCATCCAATATGATTCCAGCCCGTTTTCACTTCTGGCCCATGTATAGCCCATGACGTCTTTCGGCCCATATGAGGCCCTTTGTAACTCTTGGCCCATTAGCGGCCCGTGCTGAAACTGGCCCGTAATGAACAGTGTATTACTTTACACCCATTAACGGCCCGTGGTGAAACTGGCCCGTAATGAACAGTGTATCACTTTATACCCATTAACGGCCCGTTATTCCGTTGGGTCGTTTCCAGCCCAAGTTAACTTTCGGCCTTCTGAGGGCCCATTTATTCTTGGGCTCATTTGCAGCATTCGGTTACTTACGGCCCGTTACTGTCATTTTCTGCTTGTGGGCCAAATTCAGCCCGTCGTTACAGTCGGCCCGTTTGTGGACCGTTAGTCTGTTGGGCCATTTTCATAGCATCACCAAATACGGCCTATTAACGGCCCGTTATGGTCAGCCCATAAAATGTACGATTTGCATTAAAGGCTCGTTTACGGCCCATTAAAGGCCCGCACAAGACCCATAAATGAGTCGGCGGCCCATGGATCCTACGAGACGTAGAAGGCCCATGGATCCTACGAGACGTAGAAGGCCCATGGATCCTACGAGACGTAGAAGGCCCATGGATCCTACGAGACGTACAAGGCCCATGGATCCTACGAGACGTAGAAGGCCCATGGATCCGACGGCCCGTGAAGGGCCATGGTCGGGCGAGTTGGCCCCCGTTTGAACGATATAGCATATTCAAAGAATTACCCTACTCAATACTATCACCTCTAAAAAGCATACACTATACAACAAAGAGATCAAGGCATAGAAAGGTAGAATAATCCTACACTATACAATAAAGAAATTACAGCCGATTATACCCACTGGGCATTATGGTTCGGCACAGGTGATAATAAAGCATACACAAACAACAAATTACATACACTGGGCAAATACAGCTCATACATCATGGACGCGCATCAACTTAACTCCATTTGAACTATAATCTCTTCAGAAAATAGGATTGGCCGGATTCAGATAGCACAAATTTCAGTCTGCAAAATCTCCAATTCCTTCATGGTTACCTCAGTGTCTTGTTTCATTTTTTGACTCCTGCATCTAATACCTGCATGTCCAGTCTCAACTTGTTGATTATACGTTGACAATCATGTACACGTTGTCTTGCCACCTCTAGTTGATGCTCGAGAACATCAGCACATTCCAATTCCAATCCATAATCATTCGGTAACGGCCATGCCGCACTGCTCGCAGATCTTTGTGTTGATGTCACTTCATCCTGAAATGTTTCTGTAAGTACACATGACTAGGGCAAAAATATAGTTACAACAGTGAAGCGAACAAGACACTATTTTGTACTACATGGCAAAACAGGACTAACAATAATGTTACACGTCACTTTCAAAAAAAATGTTACACGTCATGAAGCATAAGCAGGTGATATTTTAAAAATTATAAAAAAGATAGTCTGTGCAGCCTGCATACAGAAATCCCTCTTAGCTCACCAGAGGAGCATGATGTTGGGGCCCAATCGAAAACACAGACAAGTTACAAATTTAGACAGCACGTTGCGTATAAGTAAGCAAGCAGTTGGCCATTCTGTGCCTCAATTAAAGTCTTAGGGAGCATAATGAACAGCAGAGGGTTTCATACAAACATACTACAGCAGGCAAAACTATGCAATCATTAGCGTAGTATAAACTAGATTGTGAGCCTCATGCAATAATAGTTGGTTAATAGACTTCAAAGCTTCAGGCACACTTCGGCAGAGTAATTAAATGGTAAGGCCTTTAATTATGTCAACTAATAGTGATACAAGTACCGAACATCAGGCATGATTATTTGGGCATCTCATTAACTGAGGACAAATAAAGCAATTGAAAAGAGAAAATTAACTATGCCTGAAACAAACAAGGAATTGAACTGTTGAGTTGCATACAGTGACTTACCTTAGCAGGTTGAAGAGGCTCAGCGCAGCTCCTACTTCTCTTGCAAGGCTCCTTCCTAACATCTTGTACTTGGAAATCCTCAATCTTATCTTCATTGCACCCCCTCTGCAAGGTGACACAAACTAGTTACTCGTCTCCTTGGAAGATAAATATGCATACTTTCCAGTCTGTGAACACAAAAGGATGAGATTATAACAAAACAACACCACATAATGAAACATGCCGCATCTCTTGCACTTGCACACAATGAAATGAGCATTTACTATGTCTGCACTATGTAAAAACTAGGCATACCTTCGAACTGGATCTCCAGGTACTCTTGGAGAGCCTACTGTAGTGTACAGCCAAACCTTTATGTCACCTATGAGTTAGACAAGGCCCCACTACAGCAGCCCTTAGTGTTTAAATCGTTGACAAGCTCTGTTAGAGTGTTAGGTCAAGAACAACAAGTAATCAAAGCAAACAGTCCTAGTATGGCTGGCTGATGCAAACAAGCAATTGAACAGATGTGTGAGCAAATCTTACATATCAAGAAAAGAAGCAAAGAAGGAGGCTTAAAGACCATCACTTGACTGACCAGATTTAAGGGGCATTTAAACATCATGTGCAACGTATGAACTAACATAAACATTGCATATTCCAGATTCTACAATGGAATGCACATGTATTAGGTTATGCCATGTATGATGATGCCTAAATGTACAGATAGCAGGCAGGAGTGATTCATCATTGCACGCACAATTGAATTGCAGGTTAAGGGCCAGTTCGATTCCGCCTTTTCAGGGCATATTGTCAAAATAAGCCATAAAAGATGTAAAGAAGTCATTTTTGAGTTATGGGCTTGGGCTTAACTAATTTCGCTTTGGAGGGGGGTGTTTCGGGTAGAACCTCACTAAAAATTGAAGGGAAGGGGAATAGTGAAATGACTCTGTTGTCTGCCTATATTACACTCAAAATGCAACTGCTGACGCCCGTGTCACACCTGACCCTCAAGTAAAAACAAACACGCAAGCATTCATTGCCCTGCCCGCTTGCATCTCCTCTCCCCTTTCCCTCTACCTCGATCCCCTGCCTGCAGCACTAGGGTTCCTCCAGCGAGCCGTCGCCACTGGTCCCATCTGGCCTGGTCCTCGACGATGCTATGTCCAGCTAGGCTACATGGCCGGCGGGTAGGGGCAAATCTCCCTGGCTGCTCCTCCCTCTGGCGCCGCCCCTCATTCTCATGGTCTCCAGCAGCTGCTCCACTGTGGTTCGTCCAACGCACTACTCCGGCGGGCGCTGCACAACTACGGCTGATGCCACACTGCGGCAGAAGGCACCTTATTCCCCCTCCCCTCCTCCCAGGCCATGGCCTTGAGGTGCTGTTGAAGGATGAGCTCATCCAACAAGGTGAGGATCTCCTCTGATTTTTTGCCAAATTTTCATTCTGATCCACTATACGATGAATTGCTATGAGCTGCTTCTGCTGCTGCTATATGATGCATTGCTATGAGCTGCTCCTGCTGCTGCTATATGATGAATTGCTATGAGCTGCTGCTGCTGTATGATGAGTTGCTATGAGCTGCTGCTGCTGCTATATGATGAATTGCTATGAGCTGCTGCTGCTGCTATATGATGAGTTGCTACAAGCTGCTCCTGCTGCTATATGATGAATTGCTATGAGCTGCTCCTCCTGCTGCTATATGATGAATTGCTATGAGCTGCTCCTGCTGCTGCTATATGATGAATTGCTATGAGCTGCTGCTGGTATATGATGAATTGCAGACTGCTCCTGCTGTATGATGAGTTGCTATGAGCTGCTGCTGCTGCTATATGATGCTTTCAGGTGGTGCTGCTATACGATAATAACCAGCCACTTGGACCATCGAATTTCAATAAATAATTGTTCTTCATTTAAATGTGGGTCATGCGTTCTTCGTTTAAATTAGGCAATGGGATCTCTATGGAAAACATTGACCAAAGTAGATTGTGCCAAGTAGATGGTATCTTTGTATTTGCATTTTGAGCAAATAGTGATGGTCTGTTTTCCTATCATATTAATTACTGCACTGGGTTCAATTTGTGATGTTTGCAAGTCAAATTAATTTCCATATGGGCAGCAAAATGAAAAAAATATAATGCAATCTAGACTTTCCACTGATCATACCAAAGATAAGCTGAAAACGCAATGAAAAGAACTGGTTGGCTTATTACATGGAGCTTATATTCACAGGTGCTTATTTTCTTAGGATAACTCGTAATAACTGTCCCTAAGAAACTTGGCTAATAGAACTGGCATACAAATAACATGTCACGATGATTGCAATGGAGGAGTGACGTACCATAGCACACTGTATAGGCTCACCGCTGCCTCTCCTTTTTTGCGATGTTCCATGAAATTGCCACATACATCTTGTACTTTTTCATTGTGTAACCCTATCTGCAAGTTGACACGGCTAATTTCAGACATCTCTACATGATACTACATTGCATATCCCTTGCGCATATTTAAACCACCAATTAACGATTGTGTGCGTACCATAAACTAGCCATGACTCTGTATGCTGGACTAGCAGGCACTCTAAGGGAGCCTAATGTAGTGCACTGGAATTCCTACATGCCACCTACGATTTTGTGTAATGTACTGCCCCTGTTCCTAAATATATGTCTTTGTAGAGATTCCAGTATGGACCACATACAGATGTATATAGATGCATTTTCGAGTGTAGATTCACTCATTTTGCTCCGTATGTAGCCTATAGTGGAATCTCTAGAAAGACTTATATTTAGGAACGGACGTACGAGGTAGTATCATGTATGACATCTACATATCTAATTTAGCAGCTAGTAGTAGAAATCATTGTCTGCACAAAGGGATTACTGGTCGAAAATCCTAGCAAAGCACGCAGGCAGGCACAAAACAATACAAGAAAGAGAGACGCGCTTACAAGATCATAGCAATGCCTCAGTCCAGGATCTTGGTTGGCCAAGCTGTTAGATCCAGAAGCAACATCGTCCTTGTAGTTTTTGCCAGCTGCATAACAGGTAACAGCGACCGGTTAGTATATTTGAAGTACATCGGGCAGGTGATGCTGGACGGGTTTAAAGGTGACAAGTACCTAGGCCGTGGCGGGTGCTTGGCATCTCTCCAGACGGTGGGAATCAGGTTAGAGACGTCGAGGGTGATGACGCTACGCTGGCTGTCGGGGTCCGGTAAGGAGATCTAGAACCGTCGAGTAGGGTGTTTGTGGAGCGGCTCTGGTAGGGTGGACTACGGTGTGGGCGAAGCGGATCTGTGGCCGTGGATGAGGGCATAAGTGAAGCTGCTCCGGTGGTTGGGTTAAGGATGGTGTCGACGACGCGGATCTGCGGCCGTGGATGGGGCGCCAGAAGCTGCTCCGATGGTTGGGTTAAGGATGGTGTCGACGATGTGGATCGGCGGCCGTGGACGGGGCGTCAGAAGCTGCTCCGGTGGTTGGGTTAAGGATGGTGTCGACGATGCGGATCTGTGTGTTGGAAATATGCCCTAGAGGCAATAATAAATAGGTTATTATTATATTTCCTTGTTCATGATAATCGTTTATTATCCATGCTAGAATTGTATTGATAGGAAACTCAGATGCATGTGTGGATACATAGACAACACCATGTCCCTAGTAAGCCTCTAGTTGACTAGCTCGTTGATCAATAGATGGTTACGGTTTCCTGACCATGGACATTGGATGTCGTTGATAACGGGATCACATCATTAGGAGAATGATGTGATGGACAAGACCCAATCCTAAGCCTAGCACAAGATCGTGTAGTTCGTTTGCTCAGAGCTTTTCTAATGTCAAGTATCATTTCCTTAGACCATGAGATTGTGCAACTCCCGGATACCGTAGGAATGCTTTGGGTGTACCAAACGTCACAACGTAACTGGGTGGCTATAAAGGTGCACTACAGGTATCTCCGAAAGTGTCTGTTGGGTTGGCACGAATCGAGACTGGGATTTGTCACTCCGTGTAAACGGAGAGGTATCTCTGGGCCCACTCGGTAGGACATCATCATAATGTGCACAATGTGACCAAGGAGTTGATCACGGGATGATGTGTTACGGAACGAGTAAAGAGACTTGCCGGTAACGAGATTGAACAAGGTATCGGGATACCGACGATCGAATCTCGGGCAAGTAACATACCGATAGACAAAGGGAATTGTATACGGGATTGATTGAATCCTCGATATCGTGGTTCATCCGATGAGATCATCGAGGAGCATGTGGGAGCCAACATGGGTATCCAGATCCCGCTGTTGGTTATTGACCGGAGAGTCGTCTCGGTCATGTCTGCGTGTCTCCCGAACCCGTAGGGTCTACACACTTAAGGTTCGGTGACGCTAGGGTTGTAGAGATATTAGTATGAGGTAACCCGAAAGTTGTTCGGAGTCCCGGATGAGATCCCGGACGTCACGAGGAGTTCCGGAATGGTCCAGAGGTAAAGATTTATATATGGGAAGTCTTATTTTGGTCGCCGGAAAAGTTTCGCACTTTATCGGTATTGTACCGGGAGTGCCGAAAGGGGTCCGGGGGTCCACCTAGGGGTCCACCAGCCCCGGGAGGCCACATGGGCTGTGGGGGGTGCGCCTTGGCCTATATGGGCCAAGGAAACCAGCCCCAAGAGGCCCATGCGCCAAGAGATAAGATAAACAGAGAGTCCTAAAGGGGGAAGGCACCTCCGAGGTGCCTTGGGGAGGAAGGACTTCTCCCTGGCCGCACCCTTCCTTGGAGGAAGGGCCAAGGCTGCGCCCCCTCTCCCTTGGCCCTATATATAGTGGGGGGGAGGGAGGGCAGCAGCAATCCAAGCCCCTGGCGCCTCCCTCTCCCAACCGTGACACATCTCCCTCCTCCCGCAGCGCTTGGCGAAGCCCTGTTGGAATCCCGCTACTTCCACCACCACGCCGTCGTGCTACTGGATCTCCATCAACCTCTCCTCCCCCCTTGCTGGATCAAGAAGGAGGAGACATCGCTGCTCCGTACGTGTGTTGAACGCGGAGGTGCCGTCCGTTCGACGCTAAGATCATCGGTGATTTGGATCACGACGAGTACGACTCCATCAACCCCGTTCTCTTGAACGCTTCCGCTTGCGATCTACAAGGGTATGTAGATGCACTCCTTCCCTCTCGTTGCTAGTAAACTCCATAGATTGATCTTGGTGATGCGTAGAAATTTTTGAATTTCTGCTACGTTCCCCAACAGTGGCATCATGAGCTAGGTCTATGCGTAGTTTCTATGCATGAGTAGAACACAAAGTAGTTGTGGGCGTAGATGTTGCCAATTCTTCTTGCTGTTACTAGTCTTATCTTGTTTCGGTGGCATTGTGGGATGAAGCGGCCCGGACCGACCTTACACGTACGCTTACATGAGACAGGTTCCACCGACTGACATGCACTAGTTGCATAAGGTGGCTAGCGGGTGTCTGTCTCTCCCACTTTAGTCGGAACGGATTCGATGAAAAGGGTCCTTATGAAGGGTAAATAGAAATTGGCATATCACATTGTGGTTTTACGTAGGTAAGAAACGTTCTTGCTAGAAACCTATACAAGCCACGTAAAAACTTGCAACAACAATTAGAGGACGTCTAACTTGTTTTTGCAGCATGTGCTATGTGATGTGATATGGCCAGAAGATGTGATGAATGATATATGTGATGTATGAGATTGATCATATTCTTGTAATAGGAATCACGACTTGCATGTCGATGAGTATGACAACCGGCAGGAGCCATAGGAGTTGTCTTTATTTTTTGTATGACCTGCGTGTCATTGAATAACGCCATGTAAATTACTTTACTTTATTGCTAAGCGCGTTAGCCATAGAAGTAGAAGTAATCGTTGGCGTGACAACTTCATGAAGACACAATGATGGAGATCATGATGATGGAGATCATGGTGTCATGCCGGTGACAAAGATGATCATGGTGCCCCGAAGATGGAGATCAAAGGAGCAAAATGATATTGGCCATATCATGTCACTATTTGATTGCATGTGATGTTTATCATGTTATGCATCTTATTTGCTTAGAACGACGGTAGTAAGTAAGATGATCCCTCACTAAAATTTCAAGAGACGTGTTCCCCCTAACTGTGCACCGTTGCGAAGGTTCGTTGTTTCGAAGCACCACGTGATGATCGGGTGTGATAGATTCTAACGTTCGAATACAACGGGTGTTGACGAGCCTAGCATGTACAGACATGGCCTCGGAACACATGCGAAACACTTAGGTTGACTTGACGAGCCTAGCATGTACAGACATGGCCTCAGAACACAAGAGACCGAAAGGTCGAACATGAGTCGTATAGTAGATACGATCAACATGGAGATGTTCACCGATGATGACTAGTCCGTCTCACGTGATGATCGGACACGGCCTAGTTTGACTCGGATCATGTATCACTTAGATGACTAGAGGGATGTCTATCTGAGTGGGAGTTCATTAATCAGATGAACTTCATTATCATGAACATAGTCAAAAGGTCTTTGCAAATTATGTCATACGCTTTAGTTCTACTGTTTAAGATATGTTCCTAGAGAAAATTTAGTTGAAAGTTGGTAGTAGCAATTATGCGGACTAGGTCCGTAAACTGAGGATTGTCCTCATTGCTGCACAGAAGGCTTATGTCCTTAATGCACCGCTCGGTGTGCTGAACCTCAGCGTCGTCTGTAGATGTTGCGGAACATCTGACATACACGTTTTGATAACTACGTGATAGTTCAGTGCGTAATGCTAACGGTTTAGAATTGTGGCACCAAAGACGGTTTTGAAACGTCGCAGAACATATGAGATGTTCTGAAGACTGAAATTGGGATTTCAGACTAGTGCCCACGTCGAGAGGTATGAGACCTCTGACAAGTTTCTTAAGCCTGCAAGCTAAGGGAGAAAAGCTCAATCGTTGAGCATGTGCTCAGAATTTTTGAGTGCCACAATCGCTTGAATCGAGTGGGAGTTCATCTTCCAGATGAGATAGTGATGGTTCTCCATAGTCACTGCCACCAAGCTAGTAGAGCTTCGTGATGAACTATAACATATCAGGGATAGATATGATGATCCTTTAGCTATTCGCGATGTTTGACACCGCGAAAGTAGAAATCAAGAAGGAGCATCAATTGTTGATGGTTAGTAAAACCACTAGTTTCTAGAAGGGCAAGGGCAAGGGCAAAAGGGATACTTCATGAAACAGTAAATCATTTGCCGCTCTAGTGAAGAATCCCAAGGTTGAACCCAAACCCGAGACTAAGTGCTTCTGTAATGAGGGGAACGGTCACTGAAGCAGTACTACCCTAGATACTTGGTAGATGAGAAGGCAGGCAAGGTCGACAGAAGTATATTGGATATATATTATATGAATGTGTACTTTACTAGTACTCCTAGCGGCACCAGGGTATTAGATACCGGTTCGGTTGCTAAGTGTTAGTAACTCGAAATAAAAGCTGCGGAATAAACGGAGACTAGCTAAAGGTGAGATGACGATATGTGTTGGAAGTGTTTCCAAGGTTGATGTGATCAAGCATCGCATGCTCCCTCTACCATCGAGATTTGGTGTTTGCGTTGAGCATGATTGGATTATGTTTATCGCAATACGGTTATTCATTTAAGGAGAATAATGGTTACTCTGTTTATTTGAATAATACCTTCAATGGTCTTGCACCTAAAATGAATCTCGATCGTAGTGATACACATGTTCGTGCCAAAAGATATAAATAGTAATGATAGTACCACATACTTGTGGCACTGCCACTTGAGTCATATTGGTATAAAACGCATGAAGAAGCTCCATGTAGATGGATCTTTGGACTCACTCGTTTTTGAAAAGATTGAGACATGCGAACCATGTCTATTGGTATATATGCATGAAGAAACTCCATGCAGATGGATCGTTTGGACTCACTTGATTTTGAATCACTTGAGACATGCAAATCATACCACATGGGCAAGATGACTGAAAGTCCTCGTTTTCAGTAAGATGGAACAAGAGAGCAACTTATTGGAAGTAATACATTTTGATGTATGCAGTCCAATGAGTGCTGAGGCATGCAGTGGATATCGTTATGTTCTTACTTCACAGATGATTTGAGTAGATGCTGAGTGTATTTACTTGATGAAACACAAGTCTGAATTATTGAAAGGTTCAAGTAATTTCAGAGTGAAGTTGAAGATCGTCGTGACAAGAGGATAAAATGTCTGTGATATGATCATAGAGATGAGTATCTGAGTTACGAGTTTGGCACACAATTAAGACATTGTGGAAAGTGTTTCACAATTAATACCGCCTGGAACACCATAGTGTGATGGTGTGTCCGGACATCATAGCTGCACCCTATTGGATATGGTGCATACCATGATGTTTCTTATCGAATTACCACTATCGTTTATGGGTTAGGCATTAGAGACAACCGCATTCAAATTAAAAGGGGCACCACGCAATTCCGTTGAGACGACACCGTTTAGAGAAACCTAAGTTGTCGTTTCTTAAAAGTTTGGGGCTGCGATGCTTATGTGAAAAAGTTTTAGGCTGATAAGCTCGAACCCAAAGCGGATAAATGCATCTTCATAGAAAACCCAAAACAGTTGGGTATACCTCCTATTTTAGATCTGGAAGCAAAAGTAATTGCTTCTAAAAACGAGTCCTTTCTCGAGGAAAAGTTTCTCTCGAAAGAATTGAGTGGGAGGATGGTGGAGACTTGATGAGGTTATTGAACCATAACTTCAACTAGTGTGTAGCAGGGCACAGGAAGTTGTTCCTGTGGCACCTACACCAATTGAAGGGGAAACTTATGATAGTGATCATGAAACTTCGTATCAAGTCACTACCAAACCTCGTAGGACGACGAGGATGCGTACTACTTCAGAGTAATGCGTAATCCTGTCTTGGAAGTCATGTTGTTGGACAACGATGTACCTATGAGCTATGGAGAAGCGATGGTGGGCCCATATTCTGACAAATGGTTAGAAGCCATGAAATCCGAGATAAATGGATCTTTAAGAAGAAGACGGACATGGACGGTAATGTTACCGTCTATGAAGCTCGACTTGTGGCAAAGAGTATTTCCACAAGTTCAAGGAGTTGACTACGATGAGATTTTCTCATCCGTAGCGATGCTTAAGTCCGTCGGAATCATGTTAGCATTAGCTGCATTTATGAAATGTGGCAGATGGATGTCAAAACAAGTTTCCTTACCAGTTTTCGTAAGGAAAGGTTGTATGTGATACAATCAGAAAGGTTTTGTCGATCCTAAGGATGCTAAAAGGTATGCTAGCTCCAGCGATCCTTCCATGGACTAGAGCAAGCATCTCGGAGTCAGAATATACGCTTTGATGGAGTGATCAAAGTTTTTGGGTTTATACAAAGTTTGTTAGAAACTTGTATTTACAATAAAGTGAGTGGGAGCGCTACAACATTTCTGATAAGTATATGTGAATGACATATTGTTGATCCGAAATGATGTAAAATTTCTGGAAAGCATAAAGGGTTGTTTGAAAGGAGTTTTTCAAAGGAAGACCTGGATAAAGCTGCTTACATATTGGGCATCAAGATCTATAGAGATAGATCAAGACGCCTGATGATACTTTCAAAGAACGCACACCTTGACATGATTTTGAAAGAGTTCAAAATAGATCAGCAAAGAAGGAGTTCTTGGCTGTGTTACAAGGTGTGAGTATTGAGTAAGACTCAAGACCTGACCACAGCAGAAGAGAGAGAAAGGACGAAGGTCGTCCCCTATGCTTCAGACGTAGGCTCTACAGTATGCTATGCTGTGTACCGCACATGAAGTGTGCCTTGCCATGAGTTGGTCAAGGGGTACAATAGTGATCCGGGAATGGATCACATGACAGCGGTCGAACTTATCCTTAGTATCTAGTGGACTAAGGAATTTTCTTGATTATGGAGGTGAAAAGGAGTTCGTCGTAAAGGGTTACGTCGATGCGAACTTTGACACTAATCCGGATGACTCTGAGTAGTAAACCGGATTCGTATAGTAGAGCAATTATTTGAAATGGCTCCAAATAGCGCGTGGTAGCATCCACAAGATGACATAGATATTCGTAAAGCACACACGGATCTGAAAGGTTCAGACCCGTTGACTAATAACCTCTCTCACAAGCATAACATGATCAAACCAGAACTCATTGAGTGTTAATCACATAATGATGTGAACTAGATTGTTGACTCTAGTAAACTCTTTGGATGTTGGTCACATGGTGATGTGACCTGTCAGTGTTAATCACATGGTGATGTGAACTAGATTATTGACTCTAGTGCAAGTGGGAGACTGTTGGAAATATGCCCTAGAGGCAATAATAAATAGGTTATTATTATATTTCCTTGTTCATGATAATCGTTTATTATCCATGCTAGAATTGTATTGATAGGAAACTCAGATACATGTGTGGATACATAGACAACACCATGTCCCTAGTAAGCCTCTAGTTGACTAGCTCGTTGATCAATAGATGGTTACGGTTTCCTGACCATGGACATTGGATGTCGTTGATAACGGGATCACATCATTAGGAGAATGATGTGATGGACAAGACCCAATCCTAAGCCTAGCACAAGATCGTGTAGTTCGTTTGCTCAGAGCTTTTCTAATGTCAAGTATCATTTCCTTAGACCATGAGATTGTGCAACTCCCGGATACCGTAGGAATGCTTTGGGTGTACCAAACGTCACAACGTAACTGGGTGGCTATAAAGGTGCACTACAGGTATCTCCGAAAGTGTCTGTTGGGTTGGCACGAATCGAGACTGGGATTTGTCACTCCGTGTAAACGGAGAGGTATCTCTGGGCCCACTCGGTAGGACATCATCATAATGTGCACAATGTGACCAAGGAGTTGATCACGGGATGATGTGTTACGGAACGAGTAAAGAGACTTGCCGGTAACGAGATTGAACAAGGTATCGGGATACCGACGATCGAATCTCGGGCAAGTAACATACCGATAGACAAAGGGAATTGTATACGGGATTGATTGAATCCTCGACATCGTGGTTCATCCGATGAGATCATCGAGGAGCATGTGGGAGCCAACATGGGTATCCAGATCCCGCTGTTGGTTATTGACCGGAGAGTCGTCTCGGTCATGTCTGCGTGTCTCCCGAACCCGTAGGGTCTACACACTTAAGGTTCGGTGACGCTAGGGTTGTAGAGATATTAGTATGCGGTAACCCGAAAGTTGTTCGGAGTCCTGGATGAGATCCCAGACGTCACGAGGAGTTCCGGAATGGTCCAAAGGTAAAGATTTATATATGGGAAGTCTTATTTTGGTCGCCGGAAAAGTTTCGCACTTTATCGGTATTGTACCGGGAGTGCCGAAAGGGGTCCGGGGGTCCACCAGCCCCGGGGGGGGCACATGGGCTGTGGGGGGTGCGCCTTGGCCTATATGGGCCAAGGGAACCAGCCCCAAGAGGCCCATGCGCCAAGAGATAAGATAAACGGAGAGTCCTAAAGGGGGAAGGCACCTCCGAGGTGCCTTGGGGAGGAAGGAATCCTCCCTAGCCGCACCCTTCCTTGGAGGAAGGGCAAAGGCTGCGCCCCCCCTCTCCCTTGGCCCTATATATAGTGGGGGGGAGGGAGGGCAGCAGCAATCCAAGCCCCTGGCGCCTCCCTCTCCCTCCCGTGACACATCTCCCTCCTCCCGCAGCGCTTGGCGAAGCCCTATTGGAATCCCGCTACTTCCACCACCACGCCGTCGTGCTGCTGGATCTCCATCAACCTCTCCTCCCCCCTTGCTGGATCAAGAAGGAGGAGACGTCGCTGCTCCGTACGTGTGTTGAACGCGGAGGTGCCGTCCGTTCGGCGCTAAGATCATCGGTGATTTGGATCACGACGAGTACGACTCCATCAACCCCGTTCTCTTGAACGCTTCCGCTCGCGATCTACAAGGGTATGTAGATGCACTCCTTCCCTCTCGTTGCTAGTAAACTCCATAGATTGATCTTGGTGATGCGTAGAAAATTTTGAATTTCTGCTACGTTCCCCAACACTGTGGCCGTGGACGGGGCGTCAGAAGCTGCTCCGGTGGTTGGGTTAAGGGTGGTGTCGACGATGCGGATCTGCGGCCGTGGACGGGGCGTCGCTGAATGTGGGCTGAGTAACCATGTTAGGTTGTACTATACTACATAGGCCTTTTTTTCAACATCAGCAATGCAACTGGGCCGACAGTTGTACACAATATCCGGGTCAATTTGTTATTCTCCGCCCCGCTGGGCTGCAAACTTTGCTAGGAGGTATGCATTAGGCTTAACAAGAAAATGGACTTTAAGAAATAATAAATGGGATGTAATTATAATAACTGGATAGTTACTATGCACCAAACACGTAATTAGTTTGAAAAATATATTATTTTTGGAATTTGATAATTTTAATTTCATTACTTGTTGCGCGCGCAATATTTCGTTGGATTTTAACGTAATACAACTTTATTTTGAAATTATATTTAACCCGACTAGAAATTTCGGATAAAAATATTTCGGATCCCATCAAAATGTGGGAATTTTTTTTGAATTCTGTTTTGAGCGGTTGTTTGAAATTATTAATCGTTGTCCTAGCTAGAAGTTGGGCTGTACTTTTAACAAACTGTAAATGCGCTGTAGTAAATTCCATTAGAATTAAAAAATGGGCTGTACATTCTTACAAATCGCAAATGGGCTATATGTTCTCTGCCAAATCCGAGCTGTGGGCCTACTAAGTTGACGCGTACCAAGGGCTTTGTCAACTTAGTCAATATAAATGATTCTAGCTGCAGTGATCGTACGATGTCTACCCAAAGCAGCGCCGGTCGTGTTGCGTGCTTCTGCCTCCCGTGTCCGGCTGTGATGCCGCGGAGGCCTCACCGCCCCGTACTACTCCCACCGCTGGCCAGGCCATCCCTCTACTCACCCACACCCCCTGTTATTCTGTGGTGACGGCAACCTCACACCGCAGCCGAACCAGTGAACCCTCGTACTCCTCTCCGTGCGGGCTTCCACTGCTGCGTCTTCCCCGGCTCCGCGTCGTCCCCTTCCTAGGCCTCGCCGTCGTCCAGACCACCGCCCTGGTGCTCTCGGCGCGGCGTGGTCACCGACCGACTTCCATCGGAAGAGTACTGTACGTGGAGAAGCTAACAACTGGGTCCAGGCGTCCGCAAGGAGGTGCCTCCTTATTACGTGCAAAATAATTATTCCTCCACCTGACAGCAGGGACCCCCCGGACGGGCCGCCTTATTTCGCAAAAAAACGTTTCCCCCCTGACTGCTGGGACCCACCGGACGGGCCAGCGTATTTCGCGAAAAAAAAACGTTCCCCCCGTTGTCAGCTCGGACCCACCGGAAGTGCCTCCTTATTACACACAAAAAATGAATACTCCCCCTGCTAGCTGGGACCCACCATGGTGGGAGGCTGGCTTGTGGACCTACTAAGTTGACTGGGACAGGGGCCTTTGTCAACTTTAGTCAATATGAACGATTCTAGCTCTAGTGACCGTACGATGTCCATCCAACGGCCGTAGTGCTTCATCAACCTCCGGTCTTCTTGCTCCAGCCGCCCAAAGCAGCGCCGGTCGTGCCGCATGCTCCTGCCTCCCGTGGCTGGCTGTGCTGCCGCGGAGGCCTCACCGCCCCCTACTATTCCCACCGCTGGCCAGGCCCTGCGACGATGGCAGCCTCACACCGCAGCCGAACCAGTGAACCCTCATACTCCTCTCCGCGCGGGCTTCCACTGCCGCGTCTTCCCCGGCTCCCCGTCGTCCCCTTCCTAGGCCTCACCATCGTCCACCGCCCTAGTGCTCTCGGCGCGGCGTGGTCAACGTGGTCAAGGAACGACTTCCATCGGACGTGGACTGTACGTGGAGAGGCTAACAGCTGGGTCCACGGCCGCAGCAAGGAAGTGCCTCCTTATTACGTGGAAAATAATGATTCCTCCACCTGACAGCTGGGACCCACCGGACGGGCCACTGTATTTCGCGAAAAAACGTTTCCCCCTGACTGCTGGGACCCACCAGCTACATCTTCGCACGCAAGGAAGTGTGTCCAGGCAAAAAAAATGATTCGCCCCCCTGACTGCTGGGATCCACCAGCTACATCTTCGCAGGCAAGGAAGTGCCTGACAGTCGGGACCCACCTGGTCGAAGCGTACGTAGCGTTGTCATTCTGGTCGCGAACGTGTACGTACATACATACTGGTGGATGTAGAGGCGCGCACGTGTCGTAGTAGAGGCGCGTACGGGTCGTAGTAGAGGCGCGCACGTAGCATGTGCACGTACGTACAGCGGCCAGGGTGCAAGAAAGAAAATACGGCCACGTATGTGTACATACGGGCGGGGTCTCGAACGCCTACTCGCGCATACGTACGGCCATGGCTCGTGTACATGGCTGGGTCAGAACGGAGAAACATCGTCGTCGTCGTGTTCATGGGGAGGCAACGGAATGCATCGTGTTCATCGGGAGGCAACGGAACGCGTGGGAGCCAACCGGCTGGGTCGGAACGGAATGCGTGGTCGTGTTCATCGGGAGGGCTTGGACGGAACAGGCGATGGAAACGAGGCCTGGCGTACCGCACAACGGAGGAAACGGACCTCCTACGTTCGCAACGGGTCCTGTTGATCGGGAGGGGTCTGGCGTACCGCAAAACGGAGGAAACGGACCTCCTACGGTCGAAACGGGGGTCGTGTTGATCGGGAGGGGTGTGGCGTACCGCAAAATGGACGAAATGGACCTCCTACGGTCGAAACGGGGGTCCTGTTGATCGGGAGGGGTGTGGCGTACCACAAAACGGACGAAACGGACCTCCTACGGTCGAAACGGACCTCCTACGGTCGAAACGGGGGTCCTGTTCATCTGGAGGGGTGTGGCGTACCGCAAAACGGGACTCCACGGGATACTGTTTATCTCCACCGTCGACCTCCTCCAGCCTCCACGGGCTACCGTCGACCTCCTCCAGCCTCCACGGGCTCCTGTTCATCCAGCCTCCACCGCACGCTACTCCACCGGCTACTGTTCAACCACCCCTCCACCGTCTACTGTTCATCCAGCCCTCCACACCACGGGGTCCTGTTCAACCACCCCTCCACGGGCACCCCTCCACCGTCTACTGTTCATCCAGCCCTCCACCACACCACGGGGTCCTGTTCAACCAGAGGCAACGCCACCGCTCACTGTTCATCCACCCCCCCCGCAACGCTCACTGTTCATCCAATCGATCGGCTTCAGTTAGCAGCGGTAGCGAAGGAATCGCTCGATCGGGTTCAGTTAACAGCCATCGATCGATCGCTCGGGTTCAGTAACGCGTAGCCTGCAGTGCAATCGCTCGGGTTCAGTTAGAGCCCAACGCCTCGCTCGGGTTCAGTTAGAGCCAACGCCTTGCACACACGTGCGTACGTGTACGAGAGAAATGCGCATCGCTCGGCCCCCGACCTCCCACCGTAACCGGGAACTCCCCGAAATTTTCCTCCCCCTCGCTTCTACCACGGTTTTTTCCGTCATGGACGGCCCAAAGAATGTCATGCAGCTGCTTCTCCGGCCCGCCCAGGACGAAAAGCCCATTTTCTGTCATGATTTTTTGTCATAGAAGTAGGAGCCCACCACATCTATGATGATACCGGGTTTTGTCACAATTATCGTCATAGAAGTGTCATATGTATGACATAAATTTTTTTGTTCGGCCCAAAATGTCACGGACGTGTCTTTTTTTCGTAGTGCTACCATCATCTTTCAACTTAGCTTTCTCTAGGAACGCATTAAAATTCAACAGAACAACACGACGGGCCATCTATCTACAACAACATAGACATGCAAAATACTATCAGGTACTAAGTTCATGATAAATTAAAGTTCAATTAATCAAATTACTTAAGAAGTCCCACTTAGATAGACATCCCTCTAATCATCTAAGTGATCACGTGATCCATATCAACTAAACCATGTCCGATCATCACGTGAGATGGAGTAGTTTTCAATGGTGAACATCACTATGTTGATCATATCTACTATATGATTCAGGCTCGACCTTTCAGTCTCAGTGTTCCGAGGCCATATCTGCATATGCTAGTCTCTTCAAGTTTAACCCAAGTATTCTGCGTGTGCAAAACTGGCTTGCACCCGTTGTATGTGAACATAGAGCTTATCACACCCAATCATCACGTGGTGTCTCTGCACGATGAACTTTCGCAACGGTGCATACTCAGGGTGAACACTTATACCTTGAAATTTAGTGAGAGATCATCTTATAATGCTACCGTCGATCTAAGCAAAATAAGATGCATAAAGGATAAACATCACATGCAATCAATATAAGTGATATGATATGGCCATCATCATCTTGTGCCTTTGATCTCCATATCCAAAGCACCGTCATGATCACCATCGTCACGGGCGCGACACCTTGATCTCCATCGTAGCATCATTGTCGTCTCGCCAACTATTGCTTCTACGACTATCGCTACCGCTTAGTGATAAAGTAAAGCAATTACATGGCGATTGCATTTCATACAATAAAGTGACAACCATATGGCTCCTGCCAGTTGCTGATAACTCTGTTACAAAACATGATCATCTGATACAATAAAATTTAGTATCATGTCTTGACCATATCACATCACAACATGCCCTGCAAAAACAAGTTAGACGTCCTCTACTTTTTGTTGTAAGTTTTACGTGGCTGCTACGGGCTGAGGAAGAACCGTTCTTACCTATGCGTCAAAACCAGAATGATATTTCGTCAAGTATGTGTTGTTTTAACCTTCAACAAGGACCAGGCGTAGCCACACTCGATTCAACTAAAGTTGGAGAAACTGACACCCGCCAGCCACGTGTGTGCGAAGCACGTCGGTAGAACCAGTCGCGCGTAAGTGTACGCGTAAAGTCGGTCCGGGCCGCTTCATCCAACGATACCACCGAATCAAAGTATGACATGCTGGTAAGCAGTATGACTAGTATCGCCCACAACTCACTTGTGTTCTACTCGTGCATATAACATCTACGCATAAACCTGGCTCGGATGCCACTTTTGGGTAACGTAGTAATTTCAAAAAAATTCCTACGCACACGCAAGATCATGGTGATGCATAGCAACGAGAGGGGAGAGTGTTGTCCACGTACCCTCGTAGACCGAAAGCGGAAGCGTTATGACAACTCGGTTGATGTAGTCCTACGTCTTCACAATCGACCGATCCTAGTACCGAATGTACGGCACCTCCGCGATCTGCACACGTTCAGCTCGGTGACGTCCCACGAACTCACGATCCAACAGAGTGTCGAGGAAGAGCTTCGTCAGCACGACGGCGTGATGATGGTGATGATGAAGCTACCAGCGCAGGGCTTCGCCTAAGCACTGCGACGATATGACCGAGGTGGATTATGGTGGAGGGGGGCACCGCACACGGCTTGGAACAATCAACTTGTGTGTCTATGGGGTGCCCCCCTCCTCCGTATATAAAGGAGTGGAGGAGGGGAGGGCCGTCCCACCTATGGCGCGCCCCATGGGGAGTCCTACTCCCACCGGGAGTAGGATTCCCCCCTTCCATGTAGTAGGAGTAGGAGAGAAGGAAGGAGGAGAGAGGGAGAAGGAAAGGGGGGCGCCGCCCCCCTTCCTAGTCTAATTCGGACCAGAGGGGGAGGGGCGCGTGGCCTCCTCTGGCCGCCCCTCTCTCTCTCTCCACTAAGGCCCACTAAACTCCCTGGGGGGTTCCAGTAACCCCCCGGTACTCCGGTATATGCCCGAACTCACTCGGAATCCTTCCGATGTCCAAACATAGTCGTCCAATATATCGATCTTTATGTCTCGACCATTTCGAGAGTCCTCGTCATGTCCGTGATCATATCTGGCACTCCAAACTACCTTCGGTATATCAAAACACATAAACTCATAATACCGATCGTCACCGAACGTTAAGCGTGCGGACCCTACGAGTTCGAGAACTATGTAGACATGACCGAGACTCATCTCCGGTCAATAACCAATAGTGGAACCTGGATGTTCATATTGGCTCCCACATATTCTATGAAGATCTTTATCAGTCAAATCGCATAACAACATATGTTGTTCCCTTTGTCATCGGTATGTTACTTGCCCGAGATTCGATCGTTGGTATCTCAATACCTAGTTCAATCTCGTTACCGGCAAGTCTCTTTACTCGTACCATAATGCATCATCCTGCAAATAACTCATTAGTCACATTGCTTGCAAGGCTTATAGTGATGTGCATTACCGAGAGGGCCCAGAGATACCTCTACGACAATCGGAGTGACAAATCCTAATCTTGATCTATGCCAACTCAACAAGTACCATCGGAGACACCTGTAGAGCACCTTTATAATCACCCAGTTACATTGTGACATTTGGTAGCACACAAAGTGTTCCTCCGGTATTCGGGAGTTGCATAATCTCATAGTCATAGGAACATGTATAAGTCATGAAGAAAGCAATTGCAATATACTAAACAATCAAATGCTAAGCTAACGGAATGGGTCAAGTCAATCACATCATTCTCTAATGATGTGATCCCGTTAATCAAATGACAACTCATGTCAATGGCTAGGAAATTTAACCATCTTTGATTCAACGAGCTAGTCAAGTAGAGGCATACTAGTGACACTGTTTATCTATGTGTGCACACATGTACTAAGTTTCCGGTTAATACAATTCTAGCATGAACAATAAACATTTATCATGATATAAGGAAATATAAATAAAAACTTTATTATTGCCTCTAGGGCATATTTCCTTCAGTCTCCCACTTGCACTAGAGTCAGTAATCTAGATTACACAGTAATGATTCTAACACACATGGAGTCTTGGTGCTGATCATGTTTTGCTCGTGAGAGAGGCTTAGTCAATGGGTCTGCAACATTCAGATCCACATGTATCTTGCAAATCTCTATGTCTCCCTCCTTGACTTGATCGCAGATGGAATTGACGCGTCTCTTGATGTGCTTGGTTCTCTTGTGAAATCTAGATTCTTTTGCCAAGGCAATTGCACTAGTATTGTCACAAAATATTTTTCATTGGACCCGATGCACTAGGTATGACACCTAGATCGGATATGAACTCCTTCATCCAGACTCCTTCATTTGCTGCTTCCGAAGCAGCTATGTACTCCGCTTCACACGTAGATCCCGCCACGACGTTTTGCTTAGAACTGCACCAACTGAGATCTCCACCGTTCAATATAAAAACGTATCCGGTTTGTGACTTAGAGTCATCCGGATCAGTGTCAAAGCTTGCATCAACGTAACCATTTAGGACGAGCTCTTTGTCACCTCCATAAACGAGAAACATATTCTTAGTCCTTTTCAGGTATTTCAGGATGTTCTTGACCGTTGTCCAGTGATCCACTCCTGGATTCTTTGGTACCTCCCTGATAAACTAATAGCAAGGCACACATCAGGTCTGGTACACAACATTGCATACATGATAGAGCCTATGGCTGAAGCATACACTACAAAAAAGACACATCCGTGACATTTTGGGCCGAACGAATTTTTTTTTCTGTCATACTTATGACACTTCTATGACGATAATTGTGACAAAACCGGGTATCATCATAGATGTGGTGGGGTTCTACTTCTATGACAAAAAATCATGACAGAAAATGGGCTTTTCGTCCTGGGCGGGCCGGAGACGCAGTTGCATGACATTCTTTGGGCCGTCCATGACAGAAAAAAACCGTGGTAGAAGCGAGGGCGCGGAAAATATCGGGGAGTCCCCGGTTACGGTGGGTGGTCGGGGGCCGAGCGATGCGCGTTTCTCTCGTACGTACGTGCGTGTGTGCAAGGCGTTGGGCTCTAACTGAACCCGAGCGATTGCACTGCAGGCTACGCGTTACTGAACCCGAGCGATAGATCGATGGCTGTTAACTGAACCCGATCGAGCGATTCCTTCACTACTGCTGCTAACTGAAGCCGATCGATACTGCCTCTGGATGAACAGTGAGCGTTGCTGGGGGGTTGGATGAACAGTTCCCGATGGGGGTGGATGAACAGGACCCCATGGCGTTGCCTCTGGATGAACAGGACCCTGATCGTTCCAGCCGGTTGGGGCTGGATGAACAGGACCCCGTGGAGGCCAGGATGAACAGGACCACCCCGTGGAGGGCAGGATGAACAGTAGACGGTGGAGGGCTGGATGAACAGTAGCCCGTGGAGGGGTGGTTGAACAGGAGCCCGTGGAGAGGGCTGGTTGAACAGTAGCCGGTGGAGTAGCGCGCGGTGGAGGCTGGATGAACAGGAGCCCGTGGATGAACAGTCGCAGGTGGAGGCTGGAGGAGGTCGACGGTGGATGGAGGCTGGAGGGGTTGATGGTGGAGATGAACAGTATCTCGTGGAGTCCGGTTTTGCGGTACGCCACATCCCTCCTGATGAACAGGACCCCCATTTCAACCGTAGTGCTCCAACACAAGTCTGTTTCCTCCATTTTGCGGTACGCCACACCCCTCCCGATGAACAGGACCCCCGTTTCGACTGTAGGAGGTCCGTTTCCTCGGTTTTGCGGTACGCCAGACACCTCCCGATGAACAGGATCCCTTTCGAACGTGGCCGGTCGAACACAAGGCCGTTTCCTCCGTTCTGCGGCACGCCAGGCCTCGTTTCCATCGGCCGTTCCATCCAAGCCCTACCGATGAACACGACGACGCATTCCGTTCCAACCGAGCCGGTTGGCTCCCCATGAACACGACGATGACGCTGTTTCTCCGTTCCGACCCAGCCATGTACACGAGCCCTGGCCGTACGTATGCGCGAGTAGGCGTTGGAGACCCTGCCCTTATGTACGTACGTGGCCGTATTTTCTTTCTTGCACACTGGCCGCTGTACGTACGTGTACATGCTACGTGCGCGCCTCTACTACGACACGTGCGCGCCTCTACATCGACCAGTATGTACGTACACATTCGCGACCAGAATGACAACGCTAAGTACGCTTCGACCAGGTGGGTCCCGACTGTCAGGCACTTCCTTGTCTGCGAAGATGTAGCTGGTGGGTCACAGCAGTCAGGGGGGCGAATCGTTTTTTTGCCCGGACGCACTTCCTTGCGTGCGAAGATGTAGTTGATGGGTCCCAGCAGTCAGGGGGAAACGTTTTTTTCATGAAATACAGTGGCCCGTCCGGTGGGTCCCCACTGTCAGGTGGAGGAATAATTATTTTGCGCGTAATAAGGAGGCACTTCCTTGCTGCGGCCGTGGACCCAGCTGTCAGCCTCTCCACGTATAGTCCACGTCCGATGGAAGCCGTTCCTTCACCACGTTGACCACGCCGCGCCGAGAGCACCAGGGCGGTGGACGACGGCGAGGCCTAGGAAGGGGACGATGCGGAGCCGGGGAAGACGCGGCAGTGGAAGCCCGCGTGGAGAGTAGTACGAGGGTTCACTGGTTCGGCTGCGGTGTGAGGCTGCCGTCGCCGCAGGGCGTGGCCAGCGGTGGGAATAGTAGGGGGTGGTGAGGCCTCCGCGGCAGCACAGCTGGCCATGGGAGGCAGGAGCATGCGGCACGACCGGCACTGCTTTGGGCGGCTGGAGCAACAAGACCAGAGGTTGAAGAAGCACTACAGCCGTTGGATGGACATCGTACGGTCACTGGAGCTAGAATCGTTCACATTGACTAAGTTGACAAAGCACTCCATCCCCGTCAACTTAGTAGGCCCACAAGTCAGCCTCCCACCAAGGTGGGTCCCAACCAGCAGGGGGAGTATTCATTTTTTTTGCGTAATAAGGAGGCACTTCCGGTGGGTCCGAGCTGACAGCGGGGGGAACATTTTTTTCGCGCAATACGGTGGCCCGTCCGGTGGGTCCTAGCAGTCAGGGGGCAAACGTTTTTTTCGTGAAATACGGTGGCCCGTCCGGTGGGTCCCTGCTGTCAGGTGGAGGAATCATTATTTTTCGTGTAATAAGGAGGCACTTCCTTGCTACCGTCGAGGACCCAGCTGTCAGCCTCTCCACGTACAGTCCACGTCCGATGGAAGCCGTTCCTTGACCACGTTGACCACGCCGCACCGAGAGCACCAGGGCGGTGGACGGCGATGAGGCCTAGGAAGGGGACGACGCGGAGCCGGGGAAGACGCGGTAGTGGAAGCCCGCGCGGAGAGGAGTACGAGGGTTCACTGGATCGGCTGCAGTGTGAGGCTGCCGTCGCCGCAGGGCCTGGCCAGCGGTGGGAATAGTAGGGGGCGGTTAGGCCTCTGCGACAGCACAGCCGGCCACGGGAGGCAGGAGCATGCGGCACGACCGGCGCTGCTTTGGGCGGCTGGAGCAAGAAGACCAGAGGTTGAAGAAGCACTACGGCCGTTGGATGGACATCGTACGGTCACTGCAGCTAGAATCGTTTATATTGACTAAGTTGACAAAGCCCTTGGTACACGTCAACTTAGTAGGCCCACAAGTCAGCTTCTGAAACAGTGCGGCCCAGATGTCAGGGGGAGGAATCATTTTTTGGGCGGGTGAAGATAGAATATCCGAGATTGAAGAAGAAGCACGGCATCCGTTGGATGGACATCCAACGGCCACTGCTGCTACAACCGTGTGTTGACTATAAGTTGACAAAGCCTTGCATACGCGTCAACTCTCTTTTTTTTTAGGGGACGCGTCAACTTAGTAAGGCCACAAGTGTGTGGCAGAGAACTTATAGCCCATTTGTGATTTGTAAGAATGTGCAGCCAATTTTTGATTTCTAATGGAATTTTCTACAGCCCATTTACAGTTTGTTAAAAGTACACCCCATTTCAACCAACCGTTCAAAACAGAATTCAATAAAATTTCCCACATTTTGATGGGATCCGAAATATTTTTATTCCGAAATTTCTAGTCAGATTAAATACAATTTCAATATAAATTTATATTACGTAAAAATCCAACAAAACATTGCGCTCGCAACAATTAATGAAATTAAAATTTTCAATATCCAAAAATAATATTTTATAAAGTAATTACGTGTTTGGTGCATTTTTATAGTTACTGCCCAGTTTTTATAATTGCATCCCATTTATTATTTCTTAAAGCCCATTTTCTTGTTAAGCCTAATGCATCCCTCCTAGGAAAGAATTGCAGCCCAGCGGGGCGGAGAATAACAACTTGACCTTGCCTGGGTATTCCTAAAAAAAAGTATAGCTGGGCTAGCCATTTTCAGCTTGAAAAAAATTAATATCTGGGCTGGATATCTGGCCTGGGCTAGACGGGCCACAGCCCGCCCAGTTAATAGCTGCAACGATGTTTTCGTTGTTGTTCAGAGGAGAAAAATTAATATCTGGGCTAAACATCGCTCAAGAAAAACTCTGTAGTGCTCACACCTCAAAAACACAAATAATGCTCGAGCTGCTTGGTCCCAGCTGTCGGCCGCTTCTTGTGCAATTCTCTCGTTTATTGACTACATAGGTTGACAATGGTGTGGGACCGGGATGTCAGGAAACCAGGAGGAAGCAAAAAAATATAGTTTTATATACTAATAAGGAGGCACTTGCTGTCATCCTCTCCAAGTAAAGTCATTTCGTCATCCTCATGTCCGTGGACCATGTTGACAACGCGTGACGGCGGCGCCACGGCGAGCGCAACAACTCGAAGGACGACGGAGAGGGCCTCACGGGCCCTACGGATGGTCTGATACAGCGCCCGTTGCTCATTCGGGAAGCCAGGATCATAGGGCCACATGTCTGCGACGGCATTGTCGTTCACTTGTTCATCGGTGCTCGTTGAGGAGACAGAGGTTGCAACACAGGTCCTCCTGCGCTGGTAGCTCTTCCGCCATGAGGGCGTCAAAGTGCGGCCGCACCTGCTCTATGGTGAACACGGCATGAACCAGCTTGGACAGTGGCGCCGGCTCCTGGTCGGAAGCTACGTCCATCGTCTGATTGTCGTCGCTCAGCTCGGCGAGGTAGCTGGCGAGCCAGCATGTCCGGCTGCTGGACCGACCCGCTGCCAAGCACGAGTCTGACTGCCCTGGCCCACCCAGACCGCCTCCCTCGCCCGCGCGGGCTTTCCACCCGAAACGGTCAGCGCCGCCCGCCCTGCTTCCCGGTGCATGCGATTGCTCCGCCTTCAAACGACACAAGTGCCATCCGTCCGTCCTTCTGCTGCCCACATTAATGATACACGGTTGCCGAGGCGGCTACTCCGGTGCCACATGTCCGTCCCTCCGCCGCCCACCATTGCTATATAAACTACTGCGCCGGGCATAGCCGCAGTCATCCGCATCCGTTCCTATTCTCCTGTCCACACCACTACTGCCCACCATGGCTTCCTCGCGCTCCAACGCTCTTCGGGACGGGCGGACGATGGACCACAAGGAGATGGCAGCCATTGCTGCCGACTGGCTGGCCGGCAGGCAGCCGGAGGACGACGACGTCCCAATGGAGAACATGGTAGTCAACGATCCAGCGCCAACCCCCTCCTCCGCGCCATCCTCGCCGGTGCATTGCACCATGACCATCGGCGAGGCCCGTGCTTAATATGTGGACACGGTGAGGTACAAGCGTGAGGAGCAGTTCCGGGAGGCGCAGACCGACGCCGCCTACAACCACCATCTCCTCCAGGAGCACCTGTAGGCAGAGGAGCAGATCACCGCGGAGCGGGCGGAGCAGGAGGCGCTGCTCGACTCGTACCGCTCCGCCCGCGAGGGCCGCCTCGAGCGCTGGCGGTACCACATGCGGGTGGCGGAGGCTGCGGCCGCCTACAAGGAGGGCGATGAAGCGGCCGAGGCGCTGTTTGGCAAGACCGAGGACGAGGTAGAGGACAATGCCGGCTCCGACGAGTCCCTGCTCCGCTAGCGTCGACGAGGCCTTGCTCCGCCGAGGCCCCGCGGCGCCAACAACGATGCAGAGGACACCGCCGGCTCCGCCGAGGCCCCACCCTGCCGACAACGAGGGGGAGGATTTTCTCCCGCTCCGCTGAGGCGCCGCCCACCGGCAACGAGACAGAGGACATCACCGGCTCCGCCGAGGCCCCGCCCCGCTGCCAACGAGGCCGCGCCACACAGAAAACAAGGAAGAGTAGAACATGGTAGGTCGCCGCCACTCGGGTCCAAGTAAGGCCACCGCTGCTACCCTCCGGTTGCTGGCACTGAGCTATACATCACGGAGCAATTCTATGATTACAGGATGATTGAAGAGCGCTCCGTGGTTGAGCAAGCTCATGAGATACAGTCATTTACTAGAGAACTTGAGCACTTCAGTTGACATTGCAATCACAGCGATTCACATGTCATAGAGAACATTCAAAACAATCGATGATTATGCATCTCAACGATTCACATGTCAGAGCCAATATTTACTTCACAACTAAAGAATAAAGAAAAAAATGGATCGACGCTGCTGACAACAAAGGGCGTCCCATTCGAAAATATCAAACACATGTCTTCTTGCTAAAATCAATGAGCAAAATTTGACAAGGTTTTCCTATTCCAAAATATCAAATGCCTACGATTGTGGAATGGGTAGGGTTTGCCATCAGTTCGGACATTGACATGGCACCTCGTGCTAAATAAACCAGCTGTTCTTTTTGTGCAGTTCCACCAAAATCAACCAAATTCGCACGTAGCTTGTATGATTTCACACTTATATGTTGCAACGCCTTGAACTTATCGGCACCTCCTTTTTTGTGGTGGAAATGAATGATTTGGTGTATTCATGAACATTTTGTGCAGTTCCCATTGAAATCAAGCTGAGCACCCCTGTTTGCACAAATACAAAAAAAGTGATTAGTATAAAGCAAACTGTACTATGAATTGACGGTTTAAACAGACACCTACATGGTCCATGTAGAGCACACTTGTACAAAAATGGAACTCACCGGAAAGAATCCTAGAACAACATTGTACTCGCGCATCACAGCAAGAAAATGGAGATTTGTCAGTCCTTCTGAGCTGAAGTTAGTTTGGTCTTGTGGGGGGTAATGTAACCATCCTTCAACTGCTCCTTCTGATGAGAAGATAGACAGGGCTTCTTCATCCTGGCATAATCGGAACTAGTCACTTCACGTACTCCATATTCTTCTTCAGAGGAGGATGATCATGTTGTGCAAAGACAAGAGGATAACTAAATTCTAGCATCCCTGTTTGCTCAAAAAAAGGAAAGGAAATATTTAAAACAACACAGATGAAGCACTTCTCAAGGACAATACCACTTTTTGATGACAGTATCTAAACAGTAGCACAACACCAATAGAGATAACAAATCTCAATCATACGGATGAAATCAGTGGGCGAGTACCAACTTTGTCAGGAGGCTTATTGTGTAGAGCATACAGATGAAGCACTTCTCTGGAACCATCTGTTGCTATCTATTGTGGTGGCCATGCTTACTATATACTCCTCGATTAGATTAATGTTTCCGACATCTTCTTGTGTAGTTCCACTAAATATGGTATCTTCAAAGAAGATCCCTGTTTGCACAAGTAGAGATAATTATGTATTGCATTAAGAGTGGCATCAAATCAGTGGCAAAACAATTGCTCGATCCAGCCATAGCAATATATTAAGATGCAAAACTATATCATTACTTGTGTCATCACAGTTCCAGTGCTTCATTACAATACCAGGACTTAATTTTTGTTTTTATTCCGCTTGTTCTTCCCCTTCATCACTTGGTTCAATAACAGACAAGCTTCGCCTTCAATGTAAGATTTGGCATGTCAATTAGGTTGCACAAGTATAGCACTAAACAATGACATTAATTTTCTGATGAAAGTGGCAAAGTACAGGCCAACAGTTGTGAAATACCCTTATCTTACCTCAATCGGATATTACGGTGCACATACAGATTGGAAGTCTTGTCTCCATTTGTGCAGTTCACTAAAATCAAGCAACATTACCGTACAAGTAGCACAACATATGAAAGCACACTGCAGAATCATGTGAAAAAAGGCTAGTACAGACCTCTCATGACGTGGAATTCAAACAACTCACAATAAGAAGATCTGAATCAAATTTGCCAACACGGATAGGAAGTAAGATCTCCTCTTGTGCAGTTCCACTAAGGTCAAGCAATCAAGCAACGTTGTCGGTGTGACATTTTGGTTGAACTACACAAAACACTCTTAAAACAAAAGTGTTTTGAGCAGTGCAACAAAAAGTCACAATGGCAACGAGGTGAAGTAGATGACCCTGTTTACACAGAGGTGCAAAGGAAACAACTAGTGGTCAATACGGTGGATGACACAGAAGCCAACAAAAAGAAGCATCTACCTTATCTAAATGGGAAAGAAAGAAAGACACTAGCATTTCTCAAACGGTGGCATTGATTTATATTAACAGAGAGATTATATTAACAATAAAATTTGTTAAACATGTAATTTGCTTTTAACTGTGGCATTGCATCAATTTTCCAGCGGCATTATTAGAGGGTGTTTGTTTATAGGGACATTTAGGTGGAGGGACTAAAAAAACTCCGTGTCAGTCCCATCGATACCAAACAGGAGGGACTTTTAGGGACTAAAAGTGGGCATTTGGGACTAAAGAAAGAAGACCCCGAGGGAGAGTCTTTTTGGGAGATTTTCCAACAGTTGCCCCTGTCATGCATCGCACCTTGTCTCTATTAGTTCACTACTCGGGGTAACATGGTCTTTTAGCATGTCATTTAATAACCTCTAGTCCATGTTTAGTCCCTGGAACCAAGCAGGTAGGGACTAGGGAGTTTTTCACCAAACAGGGCCTTAGATTAACAATAGCTAAAGAGTTGCACGGGACAGTGGACACACCAGCACCATGTGCATCTACCGATGTACTGGGGTGATGCACAGTCTGTTGCAACAAAGAACAAACAACCAAGGAGCATATTTGTGTTGGTCCCAGTTTTGTTATCTTTTCCCTATGCGAGGGCAGCAAATCTAGTCCTGCTCAAACTCTACAGCCTTGTCCCCCAAAACAAAAGATCAGTTCGTTACAGATGTGCATACTGCGTTTGTCATTGTTTTCCATTTTCGACCAACGTAGGTGCTGGATAGCCTGTCTGTACTAGTACTTTCCCCACTTCCTTTCCTCTGTGAACCACGTCCTAGATTTATGCTATACAACTTTCCCCACTACTTTCCCCCATTCCTGACCTCTTTGAATCACGTCTTAGATTTATGCGATACAACTTTCCCCACTACTTCCCCCCTTCCTTTCCTTTTTGAACCATGTCCTAGATTCATGCTATACAACTTTTCCCACTACTTCCCCCCATTCCTTTCCTCTTTGAACCACGTCCTAGATTCATGGTATACAACTTTCTCCACTACTTTCCTGTTTGATCCAACACCTAGATTCGAGTGCAGAAGCAGAAAAAGCCCACATGCAGCTAGAGCAATGCATGTGGAATAAGTAAATTATACCTTAAGGTTCTTGGGGTGTGGTTCGGTGGGCGACCGGAGGCCGTTCGACCCACACTATGTACGGCGGCGAAGAAGAAGGTGTCGCAGGCCCTCCCGCGCCGCCGCTGGGTGAAAGTTAACAGCTGCGCCGGTAGTGGATTCCCTCCCTCGCCGACGGCGACAACGTTAAGCCTCCTTCCCTTCCCGGCGGACGGATCCTGCCGGCTCTTTGACCAGCAGTGAGGGGAGAGAGAGGCCAGCGAAGATCTGGAGAGGGTCAGAGAGTGTGAAGAGAGCAACTACAAGCAGACCAGCAGTGAGGGGAGAGAGAGAGGCCAACGAAGTCTTGTGTAGATCTGGAGAGGGTGAGAGAGTGTGAAGAGAGCAACTACAAGCGCTGAGGCTCCAGCGTGTATATATATACTGGAGAGAGTGTGAAGAGTGCAAACCATAGAAAACAAGCGCCGAGGCTGCAGCTTATACGTGATGAGGTGATTATACGTGTCAGGGCCCCGATTCCAAGTCACATCGATCTAGCCGGTAACACCTCATATCACTTTGCGGCCTCATGCACGGTATTCCCATGGGTGTCGCCTTACCATGGCCCGGGACCGTTTGCGCCTTTTGGCTCACGTATATGATAGTGTCGCTAGCATCCATATGACAAAGAACCCGGGCCGACATGACTAGTCGTGAACCCAAAGTGGCACTAACTTACGGGGACAGGCATACATGAATCAACATCGAGCATGTCGGTCAGCAGCGTGCGAATCCGGGCTGTAGCACTGGGCTAACAGGACTCCGGTGAACCAGGCTGTAGCAGGCTAGGCAGGACTCCGGATGTCACCGCGTGACATTTCCCCAAAGGGACAGACACAGGAACGAAGTGAATCACATGCCGGCCAGTCAAGTGTTCCGGAGCAGTAGTGCTGGGCTAGCAGGACTCCGGTGAACCGGGCTGTAGCGGACTACTATGGCTCATGGAAGCACAAGACTACATTTCCCCATAAGAGAGGCTACCAAGGATAAACAACTAGATAGTCGGATCCCACACATACCAAGCATTTCAATCATACACACAATATGCTCGATATGTGTAAATACAACATGGCATCACAACATAACTCTACGACTCAAGTATTTATTCATTAGGCTCCGAGGAGTCAAGTATTACAAACATGGGTCTCATGACCCAACATACAGAGCATACAAGGAACAAGCACATGCGGAAGCTTAACTTGTCTGAGTACAGACAACTACAAATGAAGAAGGCTGAGAAGCCTGACTATCTACAAGACCCTCCCAAGGGTACAAGATCGTAGCTGAGGTAACAAGCTAAACGTCGAAGTCCACGCAGAACTACTAGTGAGACTGAAGTCTCTCTGCAAAAACATAAATTAAGCAAACGTGAGTACAAATGTACCCAGCAAGACTTACATCAGAACTAGCTACATATGCATCAGTATCAACAAAGGGGGTGGTGGAGTTTGACTGCAGCAAGTCAGCTTTGACTCGGTGGCTATCCTGAACTATGACTGCAAGTAACTCTTTTGAGGTGGCGCACATGAGTCCACATATTCACCATATCAATACACCACTATGGATCCGCTTCTGTCTCCCTACGAGAACACCATCCATAGCACTCACACTTATCTTGCGCATTTTAGAGTATCCACTTTCACTTGTCTATGAACTGTACAGGCAACCCAGAAGTCCTTTACCGCGGACACAGCTATTCAAATAGATGATGTTAACCCTGCAGGGGTGTACTTCTTCACACACGCTCTCGCCACTTACCACCATGTACACGTCGTGTATCTTGGCAACCTTCAAGCGGAAGCCTGGCGAGGGAGTCGGCCATGACCTGACTAACCACACAAGTCTCTAGTCCAGGTTTATCGCCTATTCAGGTTCATCCGCAAGGAGATCCGGCCGGGGTGTCGCTCACGGCCCCAAACGATGCGAGCAGGGTTCCCAAGCCCACCATCCGGGTGCCACTTGGTACACCGTGCCACTGTGCCTAGTCTGTCCCAAGCCCACCTGTACCGGGTGCCACTTGGTAGACTACTAACACTACCTACAAACACCAGAAACTAGTTGCAACTCCTGGACAAAGATCAAGTTGATTAATAAGTCGAGAGGGGTCGAGTTACCGGAAGCCAATCTGTGGTAGTAACTGTTCATGGATCACAAACACAGAACTCAGTTCCTAAGGAGTGCTTCAATGAGACAACCCACCATGTACTCCTACATGGCCTCTCACCGATACCTTTACCAAATCGTGTTCACACACTTAGCTCTCAATAGTAGGACATGTTCACACACCTCCAATTCATCCCCGACGAATCAGACCTGACTCAACTCTAAGCAGTAGCAGGCATGACAAACAAGCATGAATGAGTAGGCACATCAGGGCTCAAACAACTCCTACTCATGCTAGTGGGTTTCATCTATTTACTGTGGCAATGACAGGTCATGCAGAGGAAAGGGGTTCAACTACCGCATCATGTAACAGTTGAATCGTTGTTGTCCTAATGCAGTAAAAGAGAGCAGGAGCGAGAGAGTGGGATTGTATCGGAATGAACAAGGGGGTTTTGCTTGCCTGACACTTCCGAAGATAGCATAACTCTTCATCAGTGTCATCAAACCCATCGTCGGAACTACGTCCACTCAGAGGGGACAAACACCGACAACAGAGAAGAAACACAATCAATGTAATGCAACAATATGATGCATGAACATGACATGGCAATATGATGTGATTTGAGCTAATGCAACTAAAACCAGAAGGGTTTGATCTAATTTGAACCAAGGGTTCAAATTCAAACTCAAGTTATGAATTTATAATGTGCATTATCATGTTTTGATCTATACAGCAAGGTTAAGTTGATTTGTTATGCATGAAAACAGCATAAATGGATAGATTGGATTTTTCTGATAATTTTTCATATATAACTTATTTCATTTGGAGATACGGTTGATTTTCTATGATTTTTTAGAAGTTTATACTATTTTCTGGAATTCCCTGAATTAAATTAAATCCGGAAAATCTATTACTGTGTGAGCACTGCATCATGCTTGCGTCAGCAAGTCAACAGCGCTGACTGGAGTCAAACCTGACGTGTGGGGTCCACACATTAGTGGCTCATGGTTAACAGGGGTGTGTTTAGCCTAATTACGAGATTAGTTGGCACCGGGGCCCACTGTCATTGACTCTAGGGGGTTAGCTAAAAGGTGATTAACGCCTAATGACCGTGCCACGTCATCAGCTTATCGCCGGCGACACACGGGCACGGCGGCGACGCTCGGGACGCCGGCTCCGGCGACCATCCAAGCGGCGAACAGGTGAACCGGGGGTGCGAGAAACCAACCCGCGGTCACCCGCATCCACTGGACCCATCCAGGGGGGTCGAGGGGTGGCCTGGAGCAGCGCGGCGAGCTCGGCTTGGCGGGGCCGAAGCTCGGGATTGACGGCAACGGCGCTGTGGGGCACCGTGGGTCAAGTCGGGGTGTGCGTTGGCTTCCTGGAAGCGTCCTGAGCACGTGTGCGTGCTCAAACGTGAGCCTCAGCGACTGTGGCGACAGCGGCGACATGGCCGGCGGCGAGGAACTTCGGCCAGGGTGGCCTGATGGCCAAAGGGCGTGCTCGGTCAGGGGAGAAAGGGGAGAACGATCCGGGGCTCACAGAGAACTCGTAGAGATGCTCAGACTGCTCGGGGACGTCCTGGCTATGGCGAATTGACGACGGTGGTGGTCGGATGCAGAGGACGAGGATGACGGCGGTCGGCGTTGCAGCGCATCCGGTGAGGCGTGGATCGGCGGAGAGCTTAGGTGCGAGGATACAGAGCTCGACGACGGGATGGGTAGGCGAGGCGGTGGCTGTGGCTCCGCGGGCAGCGAGCGGCGGCGATGGCAGCACTCGGGCGCGTGCGAGAGAGAGATCCAGGGAAGAGGGTGAGAGCGAGGGAGAGTGAGAGAGAGAGGCAGGGAGGTGCGTGGCGTCGTCCAAGGGGGTCGGGGAGGGGCCAACCAAGCAGGAGGTGGCGCGCGTGTGTGCGCGCACGGCGGGCACACGCCCTCCTGCCCACTGGCAGGAGGTTGAAGACGGTGGAGGGGCCTGGTGGGCTGGGCCAGCAGGAGTTGATCCAGGTGGGCTACATAGTGCAAGGCCAGCTGATGGGCTGCCAGGTACGTCCAGGTAAGTTATCCCCTTTTTATTTCCGTTTTCTATTTTCTGCTTCTGTTTTGAATTTGGTTTGCTGACCAAATTATTTTTGCAGCTTCTGGAAATATTTGTGGATGCAAATTGGTTTATTCCAGAGCTCCACAAAAAGTCTCAGAATTATTGGAGCAATAAAGCATTTATAGGATTTATTTGCTCCAACTCAAATACATTAGTAAATTAAATCAAAGCCCAAATAATTCCCTAAAATTTTTCAATATTTTTGGTTTGGATCAAAACCCTTGCCAAAATTATCAAACATTAATGAAGGAATTTTTGGGTTCATTGAAAATATTTTTAGGTTGAACCTGTTTGATTTGACTTGGTGCTAGGGTTTGAAACATCCCCATTTTCAAAGTTCCATGAAATTTAAACATGATGCAACACAACGATGGCTAGCCTAGGTCATAACAGACTAGGGATGTGACAACTCGCCCCCACTAAACAAGAATCTTGTCCTGAGATTCAAGCGTAGGGTAAAAGGAAGAGGGAACTCGAACTATCACAATCTTCATGATCTAACTGTCCTTATCGAAGATGTTGATTCATTGCTTCAAATTGATCTTGACATGTTTGCTTTCGAGATCTTCATCCAATACGACGACAAAAGGAAGGAAAACTCTGCAAGAACCGATCTTCACGAAGATCGAGCAACTCACGACCAACTCACAGAATGAGACATTGAAACATCTCTTGAGCTGAGTCACAAAACACACATAGGGAGGGGTCGAGAGGAACAGATGACCAAAGTTTATCTTTGGTAGGCAACAATTCCACGCTTAGGAAGACGGTGCACTAGATTCAAAGTAGCGAGGAGATAACTGCCTTGATTCCATAACGGGACACCTTGGGGAAGGTGACTCGCGGAAGTAATCCCTTAAGTGGCAAAAGAATTACTTTTGATACAAAGATCATTGAAACTCTCTAAACAGCATAAGGAAAAGCACAACGATCTTGTGAAGGACCTTGAAGAAATGGCATACTCATACTAGAATGGATGATGTGGACTACCTTGTTGAAGACAACGCAATGGATGATTTTTTTTGCTTATCAACGGAAATGGATGGGACCCATGGTAGGACCACTTCTGAAGATGATCCTGAACAGCAATTACTGAGAGGGGCAGCCCATGGGAAATTGGCACAATGGCGGCGCAAGCTAGGAACAAAATGCAAATGTTGGGAATGTTCCAACCATCATATCTGCACGAGATTCAGATCTGGTTGGTAACATGATATTTCAGACAACATGTCTCGAAAGAAAGTTTGCAACACAAACTGACGAGATGGCGTTGCGAGAGTCTTGGGGAATGAACTATGATAGCAAGCTCCAAAACATGAGCTGGTTCTGCTACATACATGTGAACACACTGTCCCAGACAAGCATGACCACGTAGTAGTCTTACAATAAAACACTACCGAGTTCAGGTGGGGAACCATCAACGAGGATATCAAAGTCTTGTGCATGAACTAGTATTCGCACAACAACTCCTTTTCCTTGATCAAATCAATCAGTGGCTTAGTGTGCTAGGGAATACATATGGAATGAAGATGATCAGTCTATCAGACCATAGAATACTTCGCACGGGCATGACTGACTTGGGATGATTCCAAAGGAAGCAAAACAATCTTTCTCGAACTCACGGCGGCAATTTGCATCGATTGCACATGAACTAGAGGAAGTCTCTTGTCTCATCCAAACATATACCTCATGGACGGGACACGAAGGCATTGTTTACAAAGTTTCCAACACTAGGTTGATGTTCAACATGAGTCATGGGGGAGACAAAATGCTGCTGATGGGCTCAACAGCAACTCATCGGAATTTCCATATCACTGTACTTCCACCATCATGTGAACACGGTGATATCATTGGTCAGACCAAAAGATGTAATGGTGTATGCTCGAGGGATCAACCACGAGTAAGACAACATTACGAACATCGTTGGTTCTGATTTGACTTGACGATAGCCCATACTCAAGTCAAAGTTTTGACAAGGCAATAAATCCAACAACTGATCACGAGGACCAATCGATGGAGATATCATCTTTCTTCAACACACACACACACAAAAAGATATCCCTTAACATGAACTAAGTCAGACAAGATTTTATCTTCCAACTCTCCAAGTTGTTGTTTGGCTTAACCAACTAGCTCAGGGGTATCCAACACAGATTCTTGGAGAAAGAATGGTTTATAGGAAGACCATTTGATCACGAGCTCAACATAACTGTCAGGGGACAACCTGGTGATACTTCTGAGAAGATATTCGGAAAATCACGAACCACCGATATGTTATTAAGCTCGGGAGCAATCTTGCTTTCGAGGCAAGATGATGTGATCAATTAAGCAAGGATTGACATAATCCTAACTCTTGATCGAAGAGTGCACCAGAAATAAGGACTAGGTAGAACAACCCATCTTAGAATGATGATTCCATAACCAACACGCTAAGAATGAGAATATTGTCCATTTACTACCAAGCAACGAGGTTCTCGGAGTATTGATTTCACACATCACAATTCACTTGTCGGCATTCCGGTTACAACAACACGAGGACCGAGGAATGAATGATGATGGTGAGAAGTATCACTGCATCAAGAATTCATAAGAGGTAGTGCAATTCCTATGATATTTCGACATAACGAGGGTAATACTCCAGGGTAGAACAGACCAAAAACTGGATTGGCATTTTGATCTGTGGAATACAACTACTTTGACCCAATCCTAAAAATGGATGAGGTACTGGAGTTTGTTTCTCCTAGTCATTCCGGAATAGAATGGCTTGACTGACCATAAGAATAATAAGGTCGGTATACAACTGAAAAGGGACAACTCAAAGGAACATATCACTTTCTAAGTTGTGGATGCATAGATTAGTATGTCGAACAAAGCTCAACATATCCAGATAACCCATGCAGAAAGGTAGATCTGGCAGAGTCACAACATAGAATCGAGAACTCATCAAGAGCACTCTGGTTGTGATCTTGTGGTTCAACAGAACTCCTGCCATAAGCAGTTCATGGCATTTGGAAGAAGGAAGTACCACGGACCTCGAGGACTATCGCAAGGTTACTAATATCCTAAAGGAACTAGCAAACACTATCAACATGAGGTGAGTGGACTGAATCTCGGGTTCAAAACCCAGGAATAGAATACCTACTAAGTCATCACAGAATGCTTTCGAGAATGGCGGCCAGAATCATCACGCTGGGAACACAAAACATGGCTAGATTACTAGGTGGTTCTCTAAGACACCTAGGGTCATAATAATAGCTTCAACATATATGTCGAGGTAATGGAGTACCTCAACACACTGATTAGTGTGGTTAATCTGGCCCAAAGGAACATCGGGAACGGGAAGAAGTGATTTGCAATTGCATCACACTATGTGAAACCTGGGATGACTCGGACAGCATAACGGCTGTAAATGCTCAAAAATATTTGAGACATCCTGCAAAATAGTGGCATGACCACTCAACATCACAATATCAAGGTTCTGAGGCCAGCTATGAACATACGGAAGTAGTAGAAACTGAACAGGGGCTTGAATCCATCAATCCTATAAGTCTATGGATTAGTAACATGTGACGCCCCCGATTTGACCGTACACTAATCATGCACGCAAATGTGTACGATCAAGATCAGGGACTCACGGGAAGATATCACAACACAACTCTAAAACATAAATAAGCCATACAAGCATCATAATACAAGCCAGGGGCCTCGAGGGCTCGCATACAAGTGCTCGATCATAGACGAGTCAGCGGAAGCAACAATATCTGAGTACAGACATAAGTTAAACAAGTTTGCCTTAAGAAGGCTAGCACAAAAGTAGCAACGATCGAAAAGGCAAAGCCTCCTGCCTGGGACCTCCTAACTACTCCTCGAAGCCGAACTCCATGTAGAATCGTCCTCGGGATCTCTAGCTCCTGTACTCCAGTATCTGGTTGCGACAATCAGGTATAGACAAGGGAAAAGAGGGAGAAAAGCAACCGTGAGTACTCATCCAAAGTACTCGCAAGCAAGGAGCTACACTACATATGCATGGGTATATGTGTAAAGGACCATATCGGTGGACTGAACTGCAGAATGCCAGAATAAGAGGGGATAGCTAATCCTGTTGAAGACTACGCTTCTGGCAGCCTCCATCTTGCAGCATGTAGAAGAGAGTAGATGATAAGTTCACCAAGTAGCATCGCATAGCATAATCCTACCCGGCGATCCCCTCCTCGTCGCCCTGTTAGAGAGCGATCACCGGGTTGTATCTGGCACTTGGATGGGTGTATTTTATTCAGTATCCGGTTCTAGTTGTCATAAGGTCAAGGTACATCTCCGGGTCATCCTTTTACCGAGGGACACGGCTATTCGAATAGATAAACTTCCCTGCAGGGGTGCACCACATAACCCAACACGCTTGATCCCATTTGGCCGGACACACTTTCCTGGGTCATGCCCGGCCTCGTAAGATCAACACGTCGCAGCCCCACCTAAGCACAACAGAGAGGTCAGCACGCCGGTCTAACCCTATGCGCGCATTTGTCTGGGCCCATCGCCCTATGCACACCTGCACGTTGCGTACGCGGCCGGAAGCAGACCTAGCCTAGTGGCGTTCCAGTCCAATCCGGCGCGCGCCACTCAGTCGCTGACGTCACGAAGGCTTCGGCTGATACCACGACGTCGGGATACCCATAACTACTCCCGCGTAGATGGTTAGTGCGTATAGACCAAATGGCCAGACTCAGATTAAATACCCAGAACTCGTTAAGCGTGTTATTTATCCGCGAACGCCAACCAGGGCCAGGCCCACCTCTCTCCTAGGTGGTCTCAACCTGCCCTGTCGCTCTGCCATAAAGTAACAGTCGGGGGCCGTCAGGAACCCAGGCCCACCTCTACCGGGCTGGAGCCACCTGTCCTTTCAGCCCCCTCATCAGAATCACTTGCGGGTACTCCTCGAGCCGACCCGACTTTAGTCACCACATGTGTCATGTATATAATGTATATAGTATATACCCGTGATCACCTCCCGAAGTGATCACGGCCCAGTAGTATAGCATGGCAGACGGACAAGAGTGTAGGGCCACTGATGGAACACTAGCATCCTATACTAAGCAGTAGGATAGCAGGTAAGGGTAACAATTGTAGTAACAAAGACAGGCTATGCATCAGGATAGGATTAACGGAAAGCAGTAACATGCTACACTACTCTAATGCAAGCAGTATAGAGAAGAATAGGCGATATCTGGTGATCAAGGGGGGGGCTTGCCTGGTTGCTCTGGCAAGAAGGGTTCGTCGTCGATGTAGTCGATCACAGGGGTACCGGCAGCGGTCTCGGGGTCTACCGGAAAGAAGTAACGGATGGGAACACAATAAATAACAGAGCAATCAAAGCATCACAAAGCATAACATGTCAATACGCGGTGCTAGGTGTGCCCTAACGCAGTGCGAGGTGATACCGGCGAAGGGGGGAAACATCGGGAAAGTATTCCCGGTGTTTCGCGTTTTCGGAGAGATGAACCGGAGGGGGAAAGTTGCGTGTTTGCTATGCTAGGGATGTGTGGCGGACGAACAAGCTGCGTATCCGGATTCGTCTCGTCGTTCTGAGCAACTTTCATGTACAAAGTATTTTCATCCGAGTTACGGATTATTTTATATTAATTTTTAAAGATTTAAACAATTTCTAGAATTTCTGGTTTTATATTAGTTCAAATTAAAAATAGAATATACTTTTGTCACCTAGTGCTACCCTAGCATGTGAGTATGACAATGGGGCCAGTGGGGTTGGGTTGACCCGGTCAAAGGTTGACTGGTCAACATATGAATAGTGTAAGTGGGTCCCGTGTGTCATTGTCTTTTGATTAATAAAATGGTAATTAACCAGGGTGGTCCCACATGTCATTTACACTATACCTAACCACTACTTAGCCTAACTACTAATTAGCTAACCTACCTAACCAGGATCGGCCTCATGCACACACGTACGCACACACACAACGCGCTCACACACACTCGACTACACACACATCACGCACACACACTGGCGCACACGACCATGGCCGTGGCCAGCAGCAGCAGGCAGCGGCGCATGGCTAGCAACGGCGGGCAACGGCGGCACCTAGTGGCAGCAGCAGTACGAGAGCAGCAGGGGCACCTAGCGGCAGCAGTACTACGAAGAGCAGCAGCAGATGGAAGTTAAGCAGCAGCAGCTCACGCACACTCATATGTACGCGTACACGCGAGCTCGGATGTGCTCGGGGACGGCAAATGGCGACCGGATCGAGGCGGGGGAAGAACGGATCCGGAGGAGTTGCTCACCGTGAGTCCATTGGCACGCTCGGGGAGGGTCGGGGTGGACCGGAGAGGCGGTGGTGATGGCGAGACGGCGACGGCCGAACGAAGAGACGAAGACTGCGCCTGCTACACAGCTCCCTGCCTCGTTCCAATGCCCTGAACGGACGCGGTAGAGCGCGGCGAACCTCCAGGATGTGCTCCCGTACGCCGGAGAGGCCGGTGGACGCGTCAACGACGGCGAGGCAGCGGTGACCGCGTGAGCTTGCGAGCTCAAAATCGAGCCAGAGGAGAGGGGGCGATGGGGATCGAGGGAGAATGAATGAGGGCGAGCTAGGGTTTCTGGGGGACGCCTTAGTAGGCCGAGGGAGGGTGCGGATGGCCGGCACGTGGCCCTGGCGCCATGGATGGCCGGCACGCACGGCTCTGCCTCTCCCCTGCGAGAGGTAGGGGAAAAGGCCGGCCAGCTGGGCTGGGCCTAGTACAGTGTTAGTACTGGGCTTAGTGAACAGGGGGATTTCTCTCTTTCTTTTCTTCATCTTTATCTTTTTCTGTTTTCCAATTTAGCTATTGTTTTTCTAAATAGTTTAGTGATCAAATGAATTTTTTCAAATATGAAACTTCGCACAAAAATGATATGCAATATTCTAGGGTTGCACAAAAACTAATGAGGGCATTCGCAATTTATTTGATTTTCGGTTTGAATTTAAATGTGTTGAACACGTGTTGCTGGGTGTGTTTTAAATACTGTAGGGGCACTTTAACAACTCAAATAATGTTAGTTTCTACATGTAAATTATATAGTGATTATTTTCAACCCAACAAACATTTTTTTGTTCTACCGTTTAAAGAAATATTATTTTGACTTGAAATTTAAATTTGAATTTGAATTTGATTTTTATTAAGTGGCAATGTGCATAGTAATCATGATGACATGGCCACCATTAGGGGGGATTACTGTAGCATGATTCTCGGGGTGTTACAAATCTCCTCCACTATAAGAAATCTCGTCCCGAGATTTAAGAGGGGGAGTAAGGGGAAGGGGTTCGGTTACGACATTCTAACGAGTCTTCTCGGTCTTGGTTGCTCTTCTCGAAGAAGTTGATCCGTTACGTGGATGTCTTCATTTTTCCTGCTCAAGGTCATCATGATGAAGCTGGCATCCTTTCTTCGGGAACTCCATCGTACTTACGAAGGACAAGGGGTAACTTCGGAATAACAGACCTCCGAAGGGTTGACTATCTGGTTGATAACATCGGGGAAGGTGGCGGAAATAACTCTCGAATGGAAATTTAAGACAATATCGAGAGCAAAGTAAGGAGGTATCATGGGGAAGTTTCGAGCGGGCAGGCAATCGTTCGATGCCTGAAGGGTTCAGAGCAACGGGAATAAGTATCGTGTCTGATACCAAAATTGATGATCTCACGAAAGGTGGCACATGAATTACGTACGAAGCCAAGCGTGAGGAATAACCTTGGGAACAGGGGTGTACAAGAGAGTCAGGTTTCGATCCTGTGGAACTGTGGGTTATGGGCCCACCATGTGGTTTTTTTATAGGAGCAGTGACATCTTGCACGGTCATGATAGCAAGGCATGTCAGAGGGTAGCCTGTCAGTTATATGTCAGCAACATCGTCGGTACCAAGGGCGAGGGACGAAGAGAACCATTTTCCTGCTCGTTGAAATGAGGCGGACCATTAGGCAAAGTTCTCGTCCATCGGTGGTTACCGAAATGTCACCAACAATAGTAACAGGGTTTTACTAACAGAGTTGTACACCGAGGGGTTTACATAAGCAGGAGAATATTACTGCTTAGATCATATAGATCACCAGAAAGGTTAAACCAAACAATGGAAAGGAAAATATGATTATCAGATTAAACAGAAGAATGGAAAGGAAAATGTGTTTAAACACATATTTCAATGGTATATCCTTCCCAAGGACAAGCAGAGCATGATACCCATGACATGATATAATGTAGAAAACTCTTTAGGTACGGGAGAGAAATTTCATGACATTACCCATACAACGGTGTTTGGATAATTGAGCAGGAAACAATTAGCTTTGGGCTTCAAATGTTCCTGTTGAAAATCAGAGTAACATAGACATGCTTCGAGATAGCATTGACATGGTCAATAGGTAAGATCAGGCTATGGATACACAAAGGATCCATCAGGAACAACTTATAGAGTAAGTCTTACAATTTCCTCATGGAAGAATAGTTAACCTTGCTAAAAAAAGGAATTTATAACAAAAGGTCCTCCAGCCAGGTGTGTTAGGCATGACATCACCTTACCGGTCATAAATAGGCCAATGTTATAACTCTTGGAAATATGTTCCAACCATCATATCTGACCGAGATTCAGATTTGATTGATGTCAGGATAACTCAGACTCAGGATCCCTGAGAAGAAAAGGTGCAACACAAATTGTCGAAACGACATCGAAGATTCTCGGGAGATGAACTATGGAAGCGAGTTCCAAACAAGGGTTCATAATTAAATCAAGGAGAGGTGAGGAGGTGACTGATTGACGCAGCGACAATCCATTGAGATTTCCAAAAGATGGATTTCCACAACTATGTGAACAAGGAAATAACATTAGCTAGATCGAATGACTTAATGATGTATGCTCGAGGAAAACATACACAGTTAAACATTGGTTGAAATGTGCACCCAAAATATGGGCTAGGTAGCACGATCAATGTTCGAATGATGATTGATTAATCCATAGACATAGAATGCAACTATGGACCAATAACTTCAAAGCAATAGGGTTGCTGGAAGTTTAGAAGTTATACATCACAGACCATTTGTCAGTATTTCGTTTAGAAACAACACGGGGACCAAGGAATGAACGGATATGGCAAAAGGTATCACCTGCATCAAGAATTCTTAAGAGGTGGTGAAATTCTTACGACATACTTGACATAAAAGATGGTAATACTCCAAGGTAGAACATATCATAAGTTAGATAGCAAGGAAATCAAGGTACAACACAAAACACGAACAAGTTTGTGTTGAATGGAAGGCAATAAAATGGTCGATGATAAAGCAAATCATCGAGGGAAAGGATGGTATTTCTCATCCAGAATTCGATAGATATCTTGGAAGAGCTCAGAATGTTGATGATGTTCACGACACATTTGTAGCGAGAATTTATGAAGAGGTAATCGATCGGCGATGACATCAAGTCAAGGGAATGATGAAGCGAAAAGTTATTGGAACCAGGGGTACGACACAAACTTGAAATCAAGCTTGTTGTTCAAGGCGAACTAATATGATGAGGAAGATCGATGTAAGCTTAGCTCATCGTCAAAAATTGTGCTTCGGGAAGAAGGACCATGTAGCACAGTTATAATTTAGCACGATAATGATATAGCCGATAAGGCTAGGAATGACTTGAAGGTTTATTAAACTCGTAAGCAACAAGAATTACTTAGAGTTATTGAATCGGAGTGCGGAATCGATTCACTTATCGGTGTTCTCGAGTGACTAATAACTCAGAGCCCGTGGAAAATTGGAATCAGTGAGAATGTAGCACTTGATGAAGAACTCATAAGAAGTTATGCAGTTCCATGATAATCTCGAGATACCAGGGGGTAATACTCGACGACAGATCAAGGTAGAGGTTGGACTAGGGTATTGCTCTGCAGAAGACAAGTGCTCAAACTTGCACGAGAAACGGAATCAAGGAGAAACATGGTCGGAACCACGTCCACGGATACCAGATGAACTTATTACAAGGGGGTAATTATTATAAGAGAAGCTTCCATGATAGGATCTACATCGTGTCCATGGGCATGAACACAAAGGTTCCAGGTCGACTCCCACTTCTTCAATGCATAACCTTCCATTCCGCCTCTCTTATTTCGATAATGACATTAGTTGTCGAAAGTTTTACCTGGTGCAATACCAGATAAGTATGTCCCGCGAAATCTTTCGGGTTCGCACAGATTAAGGAAGGCATAGGTTCAACCCATCGGGGCATCATAGAAAGATATACTACAAACTTCAGGAGTAAATAACACAAGCTCAAAAGTAGAGCATGGTTGACAAAGCAGAGGATACAATTTACTAAAGGCATTATGTAGCCGAGGAAAAGCTCACCAGCTTATTTAATATGGAGGACACTGTCGGATAAAATCCAACAAAGGAACCGATGGTCCACAAGGGATCTGATGTGAGCATCGGTACTCAACCAGAGGAAGAAGAACGCAAGGAGATCTGATTATAGAAACAACTGACTAACTCAAAGTTCAAATGCAAAAGAATTATGATTTCCAAATCAGGGGGTCAGAAGCAACGCTCTGATCAAGGATGGATAAGTTGAGTAGGCTTAGGGGTACAATCGATGGCAATTTGATAGGTCGAGATCCAGCTCACGTTTAAAATGACGTCTGAGCCGGAAGAATGAATTCTAGGATATGATTGAGGATTGCGAGCATTCGCAACAAATTGAATCAACGGACTCAAAATGATAATGACAAGAGATGCCAATAAGATTACGAGACTTATGGGATTAACCATAATGCAAGCAAACAAGAATTTCAAGAGGAACAGGCTCCTGAGGATTTTCGAAAGATCGAATAGTATTTTGAAGACTATTGTGGAATACTTGAACCAACTGGGGATGACCGGATACTCGGTAAGTGCGAGAATTATCCGTAGGGGTATTCAGGTGACAAAGAACAGCAAGGCAGTAAGCTCAAAGGATTCTCGGAACAACAGAGAGAATTTTGGGGTATCTTGTAATAACAAGATCAACTGGGAAACATTGTATGAATGGCGAGTATACGTGGTTATCTATAGGAGTTTATCGATGAAAGGGAATTGCAAAAGCGATGAACACAAGTCCTCGGGTTATCAGCAGAGAGTATCTTCAGGGTCTTCACGTGCAGCAGACGATCATCAGTAATAAGGGGCTCTCCGGGTGAAAGTGATAACGAGATCCTAATGTTAGATTTAGTAAAATTCACTTAACCCGAATAGAAGAGAGATCAGAGTCCCAGAGTATAGGCAAGGAGTAAAAGATCCTAATACCACCCAATGGCAACGTGGGCCCGTAAGCCACACAACCATGTTAGTAAAAGTTTTTCAATGACTAGACTCGACTTCGGCCAAGGAGTTGGAAAGGGGGATTCCTACAGGCAGTCGGCTCTGATACCAACTTGTGACGCCCCCGATTTGACCGTACACTAATCATGCACGCAAATGTGTACGATCAAGATCAGGGACTCACGGGAAGATATCACAACACAACTCTAAAACATAAATAAGCCATACAAGCATCATAATACAAGCCAGGGGCCTCGAGGGCTTGAATACAAGTGCTCGATCATAGACGAGTCAGCGGAAGCAACAATATCTGAGTACAGACATAAGTTAAACAAGTTTGCCTTAAGAAGGCTAGCACAAAAGTAGCAACGATCGAAAAGGCAAAGCCTCCTGCCTGGGACCTCCTAACTACTCCTCGAAGCCGAACTCCATGTAGAATCGTCCTCGGGATCTCTAGCTCCTGTACTCCAGTATCTGGTTGCGACAATCAGGTATAGACAAGGGAAAAGAGGGAGAAAAGCAACCGTGAGTACTCATCCAAAGTACTCGCAAGCAAGGAGCTACACTACATATGCATGGGTATATGTGTAAAGGACCATATCGGTGGACTGAACTGCATAATGCCAGAATAAGAGGGGATAGCTAATCCTGTCGAAGACTACGCTTCTGGCAGCCTCCATCTTGCAGCATGTAGAAGAGAGTAGATGGTAAGTTCACCAAGTAGCATCGCATAGCATAATCCTACCCGGCGATCCCCTCCTCGTCGCCCTGTTAGAGAGCGATCACCGGGTTGTATCTGGCACTTGGATGGGTGTATTTTATTCAGTATCCGGTTCTAGTTGTCATAAGGTCAAGGTACAACTCCGGGTCGTCCTTTTACCGAGGGACACGACTATTCGAATAGATAAACTTCCCTGCAGGGGTGCACCACATAACCCAACACGCTCGATCCCATTTGGCCGGACACACTTGCCTGGGTCATGCCCGGCCTCGTAAGATCAACACGTCGCAGCCCCACCTAAGCACAACAGAGAGGTCAGCACGCCGGTCTAACCCTATGCGCGCAGGGGTCTGGGCCCATCGCCCTATGCACACCTGCACGTTGCGTACGCGGCTGGAAGCAGACCTAGCCTAGTGGCGTTCCAGTCCAATCCGGCGCGCGCCACTCAGTCACTGACGTCACGAAGGCTTCGGCTGATACCACGACGTCGGGATACCCATAACTACTCCCGCGTAGATGGTTAGTGCGTATAGACCAAATGGCCAGACTCAGATCAAATACCCAGAACTCGTTAAGCATGTTATTTATCCGCGAACGCCGACCAGCGCCAGGCCCACCTCTCTCCTAGGTGGTCTCAACCTGCCCTGTCGCTCCGCCATAAAGTAACAGTCGGGGGCTGTCAGGAACCCAGGCCCACCTCTACCGGGGTGGAGCCACCTATCCTTTCAGCCCCCTCATCAGAATCACTTGCGGGTATTCCTCGAGCCGACCCGACTTTAGTCACCACATGTGTCATGTATATAATGTATATAGTATATACCCGTGATCACCTCCCGAAGTGATCACGGCCCAGTAGTATAGCATGGCAGACGGACAAGAGTGTAGGGCCACTGATGGAACACTAGCATCCTATACTAAGCAGTAGGATAGCAGGTAAGGGTAACAATTGTAGTAACAAAGACAGGCTATGCATCAGGATAGGATTAACGAAAAGCAGTAACATGCTACACTACTCTAATGCAAGCAGTATAGAGAAGAATAGGCGATATCTGGTGATCAAGGGGGGGGCTTGCCTGGTTGCTCTGGCAAGAAGGGTTCGTCGTCGATGTAGTCGATCACAGGGGTACCGGCAGCGGTCTCGGGGTCTACCGGAAAGAAGTAACGGATGGGAACACAATAAATAACAGAGCAATCAAAGCATCACAAAGCATAACATGTCAATACGCGGTGCTAGGTGTGCCCTAACGCAGTGCGAGGTGATACCGGCGAAGGGGGGAAACATCGGGAAAGTATTCCCGGTGTTTCGCGTTTTCGGACAGATGAACCGGAGGGGGAAAGTTGCGTGTTTGCTATGCTAGGGATGTGTGGCGGACGAACAAGTTGCGTATCCGGATTCGTCTCGTCGTTCTGAGCAACTTTCATGTACAAAGTATTTTCATCCGAGTTACGGATTATTTTATATTAATTTTTAAAGATTTAAACAATTTCTAGAATTTCTGGTTTTATATTAGTTCAAATTAAAAATAGAATATACTTTTGTCACCTAGTGCTACCCTAGCATGTGAGTATGACAATGGGGCCAGTGGGGTTGGGTTGACCCGGTCAAAGGTTGACTGGTCAACATATGAATAGTGTAAGTGGGTCCCGTGTGTCATTGTCTTTTGATTAATAAAATGGTAATTAACCAGGGTGGTCCCACATGTCATTTACACTATACCTAACCACTACTTAGCCTAACTACTAATTAGCTAACCTACCTAACCAGGATCGGCCTCATCCACACACGTACGCACACACACAACGCGCTCACACACACTCGACTACGCACACATCACGCACACACACTGGCGCACACGACCATGGCCGTGGCCAGCAGCAGCAGGCAGCGGCGTACGGCTAGCAACGGCGGGCAACGGCGGCACCTAGTGGCAGCAGCAGTACGAGATCAGCAGGGGCACCTAGCGGCAGCAGCAGTACGAAGAGCAGCAGCAGATGGAAGTTAAGCAGTAGCAGCTCACGCACACACATATGTACGCGTACACGCGAGCTCGGATGTGCTCGGGGACGGCAAATGGCGACCGGATCGAGGCGGGGGAAGAAGGGATCTGGAGGAGTTGCTCACCGTGAGTCCATTGGCACGCTCGGGGAGGGTCGGGGTGGACCGGAGAGGCGGTGGTGATGGCAAGACGGCGACGGCCGAACGAAGAAGACGAAGACTGCGCCTGCTACGCAGCTCCCTGCCTCGTTCCAATGCCCTGAACGGACGCGGTAGAGCGCGGCGAACCTCCAGGATGTGCTCCCGTACGCCGGAGAGGCCGGTGGACGCCTCAACGACGGCGAGGCAGCGGTGACCGCGTGAGCTTGCGAGCTCAAAATCGAGCCAGAGGAGAGGGGGGCGATGGGGATCGAGGGGGAATGAATGAGGGCGAGCTAGGGTTTCTGGGGGACGCCTTAGTAGGCCGACGGAGGGTGCGGATGGCCGGCACGTGGCCCTGGCGCCATGGATGGCCGACACGCACGGCTCTGCCTCTCCCCTGCGAGAGGTAGGGGAAAAGGCCGGCGAGCTGGGCTGGGCCTGGTACAGTGTTAGTACTGGGCTTAGTGAACAGGGGGATTTCTCCCTTTCTTTTCTTCATCTTTATCTTTTTCTGTTTTTCAATTTAGCTATTGTTTTTCTAAATAGTTTAGTGATCAAATGAATTTTTTCAAATATGAAACTTCGCACAAAAATGATATGCAATATTCTAGGGTTGCACAAAAACTAATGAGGGCATTCGCAATTTATTTGATTTTCGGTTTGAATTTAAATGTGTTGAACACGTGTTGCTGGGTGTGTTTTAAATACTTTAGGGGCACTTTAACAACTCAAATAATGTTAGTTCTACATGTAAATTATATAGTGATTATTTTCAACCCAACAAACATTTTTTTGTTCTACCGTTTAAAGAAATATTATTTTGACTTGAAATTTAAATTTGAATTTGATTTGATTTTTATTAAGTGGCAATGTGCATAGTAATCATGATGACATGGCCACCATTAGGGGGGATTACTGTAGCATGATTCTCGGGGTGTTACATAACACGTGATCCTGATAGAAAGAAAAGAAAGCCTAGTTCCTTAACCCCGTAGGAAAGATAGGATGACTCGGATCAGAAGGGCATAAGGTAAAGGAGTAAAAAGAGCCTTACGTTCCCATCCACAATCAATTCTCTTATATAACTAAAGCATTTCTAGACTCAACTTCGACCAGTTTGGCTTGGTAATCCTACAGGCAGTCAGGCTCTGATACCAAAGCTGTCAGGATCCCGATTCCAAGTCACATCGATCTAGCCGGTAACACCTCATGTCACTTTGCGGCCTCACGCACGGTATTCCCACGGGTGTCGCCTTACCATGGCCCGGGACCGTTTGCGCCTTTTGGCTCACGTATATGATAGTGTCGCTAGCATCCATATGACAGAGAACCCGGGCCGACATGACTAGTCTTGAACCCAAAGTGGCACTAACTTACGGGGACAGGCATACATGAATCAACATTGAGCATGTCGGTCAGCAGCGTGCGAATCCGGGCTGTAGCACTGGGCTAACAGGACTCCGGTGAACCGGGCTGTAGCAGTCTAGGCAGGACTCCGGATGTCACCGCGTGACATTTCCCCGAAGGGACAGACACAGGAACGAAGTGAATCACATGCTGGCCAGTCAAGTGTTCCGGAGCAGTAGTGCTGGGCTAGCAGGACTCCAGTGAACCGAGCTGTAGCGGACTACTATGGCTCATGGAAGCACAAGACTACATTTCCCCATAAGAGAGGCTACCAAGGATAAACAACTAGATTGTCGGATCCCACACATACCAAGCATTTCAATCATACACACAATATGCTCGATATGTATAAATACAACATGGCATCACAACATAACTCTACGACTCAAGTATTTATTCATTAGGCTCCGAGGAGCCAAGTATTACAAACATGGGTCTCATGACCCAACATACACAGCATACAAGGAACAAGCACATGCGGAAGCTTAACTTGTCTGAGTACAGACAACTACAAATGAAGAAGGCTGAGAAGCCTGACTATCTACAAGACCCTACCAAGGGTACAAGATCGTAGCTGAGGTAACAAGCTAAACGTCGAAGTCCACGCGGAACTACTAGTGAGACTGAAGTATCTCTGGAAAAACATAAATTAAGCAAACGTGAGTACAAATGTCCCCAGCAGGACTTACATCAGAACTAGCTACATATGGATCAGTATCAACAAAGTGGGTGGTGGAGTTTGACTGCAGCAAGCCAGCTTTGACTCGGTGGCTATCCTGAACTACGATTGCAAGTAACTCTTTTGAGGTGGCGCACACGAGTCCACATATTCACCATATCAATACACCACTATGGATCCGCTTCCGTCTCCCTACGAGAACGCCATCCATAGCACTCACGCTTATCTTCCGCATTTTAGAGTATCCACTTTCACTTGTTATGAACTGTACAGGCAACCCAGAAGTCCTTTACCGCGGACATGGCTATTCGAAGAGATGATGTTAACCCTGCAGGGGTGTACTTCTTCACACACGCTCTCGCCACTTACCACCATGTACACGTCGTGTATCTCGGCAACCTTCAAGCAGAAGCCTGGCGAGGGAGTCAGCCACGACCTGACTAACCACACAAGTCTCTAGTTCAGGTTTATCGCCTATTCGGGTTCCATCCGCAAGGAGATCCGGCCGTGGTGTCGCTCACGGCCCCAAACGATGTGAGCAGGGTTCCCAAGCCCACCATCCGGGTGCCACTTGGTATACCGTGCCACTGTGCCTAGTCTGTCCCAAGCCCACCTGTACCGGGTGCCACTTGGTAGACTACTAACACTACCAACAAACACCAGAAACTAGTTGCAACTCCTGGACAGAGATCAAGTTGATTAATAAGTCGAGAGGGGTCGAGTTACCGGAACCCAATGTGTGGTAGTAACTGTTCATGGATCACAAACACAGAACTCAGCTCCCGAGGACGGCTTCAATGAGACAACCCACCATGCACTCCTACATGGCCTCTCACCGATACCTTTACCAAATCGTGTTCACACACTTAGCTCTCAATAGTAGGACATGTTCACACATCTCCAATTCATCCCCGACGAATCAGACCTGACTCAACTCTAAGCAGTAGCAGGCATGACAAACAGCACGAATGAGTAGGCACATCAGGGCTCAAACAACTCCTACTCATGCTAGTGGGTTTTATCTATTTACTGTGGCAATGACAGGTCATGCAGAGGAAAGGGGTTCAACTACCGCAGCATGTAACAGTTGAATCATTGTTGTCCTAATGCAGTAAAAGAGAGCAGGAGCGAGAGAGTGGGATTGTATCGGAATGAACAAGGGGGTTTTGCTTGCCTGACACTTCTGTAGATAGCATTACTCTTCATCGGTGTCATCGAACTCATCGTCGGAACTACGTCCACTGAGAGGGGACAAACACCGGCAACAGAGAAGAAACACAATCAATGCAATGCAACAATATGATGCATGAACATGACATGGCAATATGATGTGATTTGAGCTAATGCAACTAAAACCAGAAGGGTTTGAGCTAATTTGAACCAAGGGTTCAAATTCAAACTCAAGTTATGAATTTATAATGTGCATTATCATGTTTTGATCTATACAGCAAGGTTAAGTTGATTTGTCATGCATGAAAACAGCATAAATGGATAGATTGGAATTTTCTGATAATTTTTCATATATAACTTATTTCATTTGGAGATACGGTTGATTTTCTATGATTTTTAGAAGTTTATACTATTTTCTGGAATTCCCTGAATTAAATTAAATCCAGAAAATCTATTACTGCGTGAGCACTGCATCATGCTTGCGTCAGCAAGTCAACAGCGCTGACTGGAGTCAAACCTGACGTGTGGGGTCCACACGTCAGTGGCTCATGGTTAACAGGGGGTGTGTTTAGCCTAATTACGAGATTAGTTGGCACCGGGGCCCACTGTCATTGACTCTAGGGGGTTAACTAAAAGGTGATTAAGGCCTAATGACCGTGCCATGTCATCAGCTTATCGCCGGCGACACACGGGCACGGCGGCGACGCTCGGGACGCCGGCTCCGGCGACCATCCAAGCGGCGAACAGGCGAACCGGGGGTGCGAGAAACCAACCCGCGGTCGCCCGCATCCACTGGACCCATCCGGGGGGTCGAGGGGTGGCCTGGAGCAGCGCTCGCGAGCTCGGCTTGGCGGGGCCGAAGCTCGGGATTGACGGCAACGGCGCTGTGGGGCACCGTGGGTCAAGTCGGGGTGTGCGTTGGCTTCCTGGAAGCGTCCTGAGCACGTGTGCATGCTCAAACATGAGCCTCAATGACTGTGGCGACGGCGGCGACATGGCCGGCGGCGAGGAACTTCGGCCAGGATGGCCCGATGGCCAAAGGGCGTGCGCGGTCAGGGGAGAAAGGGGAGAACGATGCGGGGCTCACAGAGAACTCGTAGAGATGCTCAGACTGCTCGGGGACGTCCTGGCTATGGCGAATCGACGACGGCGGTGGTCGGATGCAGAGGACGAGGACGACGGCGGTCGGCGTTGCAGCGCGTCCGGTGAGGCGTGGATTGGCGGAGAGCTTAGGTGCGAGGATACAGAGCTCGACGATGGGATGGGTAGGCGAGGCGGTGGCTGTGGCTGCGCGGGCAGCGAGCGGCGGCGACGGCAGCGCTCGGGCGCGCGAGAGAGAGAGATCCAGGGAAGAGGGTGAGAGCGAGGGATAGTGAGAGAGAGAGGCACGGAGGTGCGTGGCGTCGTCCAAGGGGGTCGGGGTGGGGCCAACCAAGCAGGAGGTGGCGCGCGCGTGTGCGCGCACGGCGGGCACACGCCCTCCTGCCCACTGGCAGGAGGTTGAAGACGGTGGAGGGGCCTGGTGGGCTGGGCCAGCAGGAATTGGGCCAGGTGGGCTGCATAGTGCAAGGCCAGCTGATGGGCTGCCAGGTACGTCCAGGTAAGTTATCCCCTTTTTGTTTCTGTTTTCTATTTTCTGCTTCTGTTTTGAATTTAGTTTGCGGACCAAATTATTTTTGCAGCTTCTGGAAACATTTGTGGATGCAAATTGGTTTATCCCAGAGCTCCACAAAAAGTCTCAGAATTATTGGAGCAATAAAATATTTATAGGATTTACTTGCTCCAACTCAAATACATTAGTAAATTAGATCAAAGCCCAAATAATTCCCTAAAAATGTTAAATATTTTTGGTTTGGATCAAAACCCTTGCCAAAATTATCAAATATTAATTTAAGAATTTTTGGGTTCATTGAAAATATTTTTAGGTTGAACCTGTTTGATTTGACTTGGTGCTAGGGTTTGAAACACCCCCATTTTCAAAGTTTCACGAAATTTAAACATAATGCAACACAACGATGGCTAGCCTAGGTCGTAACAGACTAGGGATGTGACAATACGGTCACTACGAGATCGTATAGCTCCGTATCCATCCATTTTGACCAGTCAAAGAATCCTCCTGGCACGAATTATGCTCAAGTGTAGTTATCGAATCCGAGACCTCAAGTTTGATGAGCGAACAGGCTAACCAGCTACACAACCCTCCTGTTATGTTCAACGAGAGGAAAATAACCTTTTATACATTCCTGCATTCGTGCGACAAGCATGACGTGTTTTTTGTGTGTGTGGGAGTCATTGGGATTTAAATCATAATCGTGTCATGTGGCTTTGGTGGTAAGACTATCCACAGTGGTGTAGAAATAATGCAGCCTTAGTCACCTCACCTCTCTCCACGTAGTACGTTGGGTCCCACCAGTCAGAGGGTGAAACAAACAAATTAATAAGAAAAATTAAAAGCGCCAGCGGTGTATCTTACCTCACACATCTCGCTACTGCTCGGGAACACTGTCCAATTGATCCCTCTGTTCGCTCACGTACTATTTTAAGTGAATCCTTATTATAACATGCACACAATTTTGGGCACTTGTATTCGACCTAAGTCAGTGTGCCACCGTATCTCGTAAGACTCCCTCCGTCTAGGTGTAATAAGTCACGTTAGAAGGTGCAGCGGGACCAAGGTGCAAGCAGATTGGAGGAGAAGGAGAAACTTGACCGGTCATTCCTCCAATCAAAGCCCTGATTTCTGTCTCTAAACGCAACAATTAATCCAAACAACTAAGAGATGCCGTTTTAGCTACCATGCAGGGCCACGTATTAACTCGCATGCAAGCCGACTTTGATTTCTTGACTGATCAACGCGTAGTTCCGCTCCATGCATTGGGTTTCCGGGGGAGATAACAAGGCAGAGTAATTAAGGAGCGTTTGGTTACATTGCTTAGGCTGGTCATAGTGGTGAGTAACTTGGACTAGTACAACATGCATATCTTACTAGTCTATGTCACTACTATGCGAAGTTTGTCGTCGGAAGCGAGCCTATTTGGCTCTCCTGAGCTAGCAAGGTTTTTCTAGCCCACCCAAGCTAGCTGGCACACAAAAGCTAACATATTTTAACAGTTCCAAACGCCTAACCTTGCCCGGCTATGCTATAAGCTGTTCTTGCTAAGGATCCAAACGCTCCCTAAGTAACAACGCTCGCTAGCAATGAGGCCAGGAGGGGATTGAGATGCGAAGTTAATGGACGACGCCTAAACATTTTGGGAATATCTGATTTCCGTAGGATGACTTAACACCTAGATGGAGGGAGTACTACTCCTCAGTCCAGGTTTGATGGAATATTCTTCACCTCTTCTCTTGTTGTATGTACTCCATTTGTATCTCACTTCCTGTGGCTTCGCACTCGCACGATTTTAGTGTGCGTGTGCATGTGCGTGTGTGTGTTTAACAGCATGTGTGTGTTAGAGAGAGCGACAGATCGACCTACTCCTACAGAGAGATGGTGTGTAGTATACGATTTTAGCCGCGAGAGTCGGTGCATCCTCTCGTTTCCGGGCGTCCGGTAGGGACAGGCAGACAGCTGCCACGCCCGTTCCTGACCAGCCTGGCCCACCCAAAGCCCCTCCATCGCCCGCGCGCGCTTCCCGCCCGAAACGGTCAGTGCCGCTCCAAAGAATCAGTGCCACATTCATGCCCGGGCAGAGCGGACGCGACCTCTCACTGGCGCCTGCGTTGAAGGGACAAGCGGATTCAAGAGTGATGGTTGCTTCGTCCGTCCAACTTACTGCTGGGTCTATGTGATTTGACGGCTCATTGGTCATTATTACTGAGGTGGTAGGACTGCTGGATGTCCCACGCTTTCGGCGAAAGGAGGTACTACTACATTACAATTTTCTCCATTCTTACGGCGGAGGAGTGCAAGAGCAGTAAAAACACGCAGGCTCAGTGATTACATGGCCCATCTCACGCTATCACCATATTTTCTGGACACCGTGCGACACCTAACTCTTTACATAGTACTCCCTCCGTTCCTAAATATAAGTCTTTGTAAAGATTCCACTAGGTGGACTACATACGAAACAAAATGAATGAATGTACACTTAAAATGCATCTATATACATCCGTATGTGGTTCATGGTGAAATCTCTACAAAGACTTATATTTAGGAACGGATGAAGTACTTGTATAGTACGTACTGTAATTTATCAGCGAGATAGTACAACGCTATGAAGCTTCCAGCTTCTGTTACATGTATCTTGCGTCCAAGGTTGCCCGTTGCAACATTTCATCAAATACAAAGGAGACTAACATGCATGCTATTGCATCTCAATGATTGACAGATCATAGCAAATATGTACTCCCTCCGTTCCAAAATAAGTGTCTCAACTTTATGCTACATACGGAGCAAAATGAGTGAATCTACACTCTAAAATACATCTATATACATCAGTGTTTGGAGTATGTACTAGTAGTTCATATTGAAATCTACTAAAGGACATATATATTCCAAACAATATGATAATCTCTCTAACCAAGGTAGTTGGGACGAGGAGTAAACGGAGGGAGTAGTAAATTTTTCTCCTCGTCCTGCGAGCCACCGCGCGCGGGGGCGAGGGAGCGGGCGTAAGGCGTACAGTACTACTACTACTCATGCAGTCCCTAGCCATTGAAACAGAGACAGCTAAAGAAAAAAAATGATCCATGCAGTCCCTAGACCTTGAACCGTAAACCCTAACCAGGCTTTAATTTGCTGGCAACGTCGGCGCTTCCTAAGAAATGAAGTTTGCAACCATTCGATCATCGGATCATTTTGTGCAGTTTCACCAAAATCGAGATGAGCATCCCTGTGGCAAAGAAATTGAAGAGGCGTGATTAGAATAAGATTACTAGGACTAGTTGATGAGACATAAACTCATCACAAATACAGTACGTAGAAGCCAGTAGAGGTATGTGCGGGGCCAAGAAGTAGAGAAATATCCACATGGAGTGATGTGGGCAGCTGGAGCAGTGGTGCAAGCCAGCTGTAAAGGGAGTTGTACCTGAGGGATGTCGGGACGTAGCTCAACCTAGAGGAGGGCGGTGGGAGGAGGCAACTACCCACGTCGCGACAGTGAGCAATGGACGAAGGCAACCTCACCGGCTTTGTGAGAGAGAATGGCGGGGACCCCTGATCGGGACGTGTCGACAGTGGGTTTTCGCCGTCGGCGACGGTGACCGCATCTACACTAAGCATCCACCCCTTCCTCCGGCGGACGTGATCCGCCGGGATGTTAGAGATGTGGCCACAGTGGTTTTGTGCGAGAGAGTGTGAAAACTGAAGAGAGCAACCCCAGCAAGCAACCGTGTAGGCTGGTCCTGCCTATGTATATAGTGGAGCAGTTTCCTTTTCTCTCCATATGAACCTATTTATATTGCGTACGTGCCACTGAAGAAAAAAACTTTATTTATAAAGAAAAAAGTCCATTTTACTCCCCCGAAGAAAGTGGTTTGTTCGCGTAACCCCCTCATCTTTCTTTTGGTTCACTTAACCCCTAATCTAACCAATACCGTTCAAAAACCATTGTTGGTGGGTTTCTCAGGTGGTTTGCTGACGTTGACTGGGTCAAAGAGGTTTGTTGACCAGTGGGGTGGTTATGATGCAGATTTCTCCGGCACCGCTACAGAGAATGAGAGAAGAAAGGGGAAGATGGGGTCTTGGTCTGCCGCTGCCGCCACCTTCGTGACCGACCGCCGCTGCTGCTCCCGTGACCCGCCGCCGCCGTTGTTGCCTCCTTGACCCACCACCGCCGATGCTGCCTCTGAAACTCTCTCTCTCTCTCTCTCTCTCTCTCTCTCTCTCTCTCTCTCTCTCTCCGTCGGTGCTCGTCGTGCACGCAACAAACAGGAACCCACCGCGCTTCATCCTAAGCCCGCACCGTCGGGGAATGATCTTCATCGGTCGTCGTGCCCCAAAAAGCTCAAATGCGGACTGAATCATCGACTGAATCACCTGTCACTGTTGTCAATCTGCTGCATCCTCCCATTTTTTGTGGCAACGCTGCCAGAAATAGGAGACGCGCCCAACCCGATCTGGGGCGAACTCCCGGTCATGCCGACCCTGGCCGCCACCGTCCGCGAAGCGCCACCGCCCCTGCATTCGGTTCCCCCGCTCCTTCTTCCTTTTCCCACGGGAAGCTGGCTCCGCGCCGCCCGCACGTGCCTCCGCTCGCCTGCTCGCGGCCCACCTCCGGAACGCCTCTTTACTCCGTTGGTCCGCCGACCCTGCCACCCAGCCGTCGCCCTGCTCACCCATGTCGTCTTCCTGCTAGCCCGCAGGCCCTTGTTGCTGCCTCCACGCCCATGGTCGGCCGCCTCTGATCGACGGGAGGCCATGACCTCTGTAGCCGCCATGACTGTAAAGCCGGCCTCCTCTATGCACGACTGCGTTTGAGCACCACCGCGTCGTTGTGCCGCCGCTGAATCCCTCCACGCCGGCGACCTCTCACGCCCAGCGCTGCTCCGCCGCCAGCCACTTCACCGCTTCTGATCCGACCAGGAGCTTGAAGCCGGCGACCACCGGGCCTCCTGAAGCACCCCCCGCCGTCCAGCCACCCCACCATCGGCCTCCACCTCCGTTCCGCGCCCATAGCTGGTTCTCCGGTCAGCCACGCCACCACAACCACCTACGGCGCTGCCGAGAGCATCGATGGGTCACCTGACGCGAGGGCCCCACTGGTCAAATACCGCTTTGACATCGTCCACGTCAGCAAACTATTGAGGAAATCCACCTAAGATGATTTTTGACTGGTATGAGATAGTTGAGGGGGTAAAGGAGCAGAAAAAAACATCAGGGGGTTATGTGAACCACCATGTTTTTTCAGGGTAGTAAAATGGACTTTTTTCATTTATAAATGACGCGGCACCTACTATTCGTTCTCCTATAAACCTTGCGCTTGGCATCTCCAAACTATTAACCTTGCGATTGGCTCTTCGCCTCTTCGGAAAGTCGAGCAATAATGGTACTGCAGTATATATCGTTCTAGCTATATGAGACCGAATGAATTGCTGCACGTCCACCACGTGGTGAGGGTCGAGGGGCGAGGGAGAGTGCTTACTATTACATACATTTCAATATGGACTACATACGGAGCAAACTGAGTGAATCTACACTCTAAAATACGTCTATATACATCAGTGTTTGGAGTATGTACTAGTAGTTCATATTAAAATCTACTAAAGGACATATATTCCAAACAATATGATAATCTCTCTATCCAAGGTAGGGACGAGGAGTAAACGGAGGGAGTACTAGTAAAAATTTCTCCTCGTCCTGCGAGCCACCGCGCGTGTGGGCGAGGGAGCGGGCGTAAGGCGTAGTAAGCAAGCTTCACCTCATCCTGCGAGCCACCGCGCCCGTGGGCGGGGGAGACGGCGTACTAAGCAAGCTTCTCCTTGTTCTGCAAGTTGACAGGACACGTCAAAAGTACTCCAGTGGATAGAGCCTTGCCTCTAAGGTAGGCCCCACATGGTTTGCCTCTTTTTTAACATAACGCGTCAAGTCGCAATTTGTTTGTTCACCCGTGGTAGACGATCCTCCCTCCATCTAGTGGACAACCAGTACACGTGTCAAGTTACCACGTGGGCTACCTTTTCGTACAGAAATGAGCTCCACCGTGTACCGGCGCGGGTGTGGTTGGGAAAGAGACGGGAGTACGTGCGCCATGCATGCTCCGCTTCTCTTCGTGCACGTCCCCCACCTACGTGGGTGTGTGAGAGATACAAACCTAGACAAATGGCTTGTGCGTTCGTGAGTGTTTTTTATTTTTTTTTGGGGGGGGGAGGTTGATTTCGTGAATGTATTTGTGGGAATATGTGTCGATGACATCTCAAACAAAATTTTGCATGCAATGTGTTTGAAATGGAGGTCTATCCATATCATATATAGAGGGTCGGGCGATCCACGAGAAGAGAGGGAGGGGTCATAGATATCGGTAGAGTCGAAGAGAGGATCAAGTGGGTGGGTGCGAGATCGATGAAGAGAGCCATGAAAATTGTGTGTGTGTGCAAGTCAAAGATATAGGGCGACTGACCTAGCTACCGGAACGTCAGAGGGCACAGGTCAAGTTTGTGTGTGGCAGGGAGACATGACTAGAGTGCTCGATGTATCGGTGTGTGTGTGTGTGTGCGAGGGGGTGGGGGAGGGGTAGGCAGAGGCCTAACTATAGAGGTAGAACGACTCGTATATGTGTTGAGAAGGAGAGACCCAGCTATGTCTTGAGGGAGATCGGTCGACATCCATACATAACTGAAGGACGGGAAATAGGATGGGACAGAGAGAGAGAGAGGAGAGAGAGAGGGAGGGAGAGGGGTAGAGTGCTGGATGGGTGATGGAGTTGCTTCTCGAAGATGGTGGGAGAGGCCTACTAGACAAACTGAGGGTGGAACTGCAATATTATCAATAAGAGTGGGGATGTGTTTCTGTGTGTGCCTGTGCGTGATAGATCTGTCGGGACACATCCATGGATGATGAAGGGGAACCATGTGTTTGGTAAGCAAACCTAACTAGATCGGTAGATCAATTGTTGTTTGTCGGAGGAAGGGAGAGACATAACTAATGAGGTAGATCGATCGACGCGTGGGAAAAACGAGTTATAAGGACCTAGCTAGCTATATGTATAGCGGGAGATCGGTCGGTGTACGTCCATTTGTTAGAGGCAAATAAGGCCCGGCGAGACGGATAGACAGAGAGAATGGAGCTAGGAGGTGGTGCGAGAGGCCCAGCTACTAGCTAGATAGGGGGAGGAGTGTGCGGTTGTGAGATCGATGAAAAGAGGGGCGAGAGTTTACACGTGTGTGGGACCGTATGAGAGACACGAGGCAAGGACACATAAAGGAGGAGATTGAAGGTGCGTGTGTATGTTGTAGGCAGACATCGCTGGAGAGGTTTATCGATCGGTGTGTGTCGGAAAGGAGTTGTGGAGACTGTGGGAGAACGACCTAAAGAAAAAAAATGAATGTGCGCGATGGATAGAATGCTGAGGGAGGGGGAGGGCGAGGAGGGCGTGTGCATGCACGAGAGAAAGTTAGTGGTAGCTACAAAGGTTAGAGGATTGTGTGGGTGTAAGAGACTAACAAAGATCATAATTTGATATGAAAGTGGATTCATATATTTGAATAGGAGATCATAGTGTTTTAAACATATGCATGCATGAATATAGCGGTGATACGCGTGTTGTGGTTTTGCACATGTTATACCATAATGTGATAATGCATGGCGTTTGCAACTCACAGCTAAATGTCGAACAATCTAAACCATACTATACATCGAACAATCTCACATTTTATTTGAATTTGTGATAATGTGTGGCGTTTGCAGCTTACAACTAAATATCGAACAATCTAAACAATACTATATATCGAACATTCTCACATTTTATTTGAATTTGTAGTAATGTGTGGTGTTTGCAACTCACATCTAAATACTTGTAGGCGTAGGGGGCGGGGCACCATACATAATGTGATAAACACATTATACATATGAGACATGGTTTAGTTTGTGAAGATCTAGCTAGAGCTTGAAATGTACTATGATTTGAAATCAACATAAAGTGGATTCAAAAAATCGAGTTCGAGTTCATATAGGACACATAGTTCATATGTAACTCGAGACTAATCATGTGGTGTGCTGTGAAGATAATACACAAACGATGGTTTAACTTGACAATAATGACAATTGTAGATCTTATTAAAACAGAGAAACAAATTCAAACGCTTTGACTTCACAACAATCATTATTGTAGATCTTATTCAAATAGAGAAAGAAACGAATTCAAATTTAGTTCATATTGAAGCGGTAGTATATATGTTTGGAATGCACTAGAACGTTCATTTGAGTACTAGGTTGCATGCATTATACACGTAGCGAAATATTTTAATTGAACATAACATGAATTCAAAGTTTTGAATGACATTTGTAGTGCGAATTGATTTGGTACAGTACACGTTAGGCTTGTCCGGAAATTTCAACCCGCGCCTTGTTAGCCCGAAATATTTAAGATATATCTTTGTCTCGTTGTGCTCCGACAACTCCCTCCATCTCAACCCGCGCCTTGCTATTCCAAAATTACAACGCGCGCGAAAACTCCCACCTCCTGTGAAATCCCGACACGCGAAATGCCCGTGATACCCCTGAACCAAAAGAACCGCCTCAAATCGGTGGGGGTACTTTCGTAACTTACCCCACATTTCGGACAAGCGCCTCCCTAAGCCATGGTTCCCCACTACCATCCCATCCGCCCACCCATTCGTACACCGAGGCCGGGAAAACCCGCGAAGCCTCACACCCTCCTCCGTCTGCCACCCAGCCGGGGCCTCTTCCCCGACGACGTCGTCCACAACAACACCTTGACATCCCTCATCCACAGTACCGGATGAGGATCCGTCGTCGATCTGGTCGTCCCGCCGGTTCAGCCACCCCGTCCTGCACCCCCAAGGAGCTGCCCCGACATTCTCCTCGTCTTTCGCGCAACCTCCATTCCCACACCGCCGTCTTCACCTACACCACCGGAAGAGCATCAGCATCACCGTTTCCTCGGATGAAGCTGCGGCCTAATCGGCTCCACCAAAGAGGTTGTACACTAAACGCCGCATTTTCTTCTTGATTCAATCTCACGGTGCTGCCGGCGCTCGGTCCTGAGCCGACATGGCGCGGCTCCATCCACCGCGGTGTCGCCGGCCACTTCCTCCACGGCGTCGTTCACTCGGCGGCGACGTCCACATCAGTAGGAGCTCCTGCTGCTTTAGCTCTCGCTCGCGCTGCTGCTCTGCTCTTGCTCTCGGTCCCCTGCCTGGTGTGCTCTTGCTCTTGCTCTTGCTCGCACTGCTGCTCTCGCTCTTGCTCTTGCTTGTGATGCTGCTCCGATTTAGCTACACTTCAGTCGACTGAATGGACTTTTGGGTCAGTCGATTTTCAGGGGGCGGGGGGCTCGCCGGAGTTAAGGAAGAACCAGCCGCAGCGGGGAGGGGGGCTCGCCGGAGAAGTACCCCACTATCTATCTTAGGGTTCAGGGTGGGGCGGTGGTCACCGGCGGTGGTGGGGCGGTGGCGTGGGGATCGCCGGAGAAAAAGCTCGGCACGGGGGGGGGGGCCTAGAGGGATGGCCGGGGCGGCGGCGGACCGGCGGTGGGGAGTGTTTTCGGGGCAGGCGGGGCGGCGCACCGCCGGCCGCGGGCGGCGGGGGGCGGCTATTTGGCCTGTGGTGGCTGGCGGCTCAGGGGGGTGGAGGTTGAAGATGAACTGCAGGCCCTTGATTTCGTATCTAACGGCTGCAAAATCGACTGACCAGAGATGAAAAAGTCAGTCGACTGACGTGTAGCCTCACCTCTAGTGCGTTCAGTTTCGACAGTAAAATTCAGTTTCGACAGCAAAATTCAGTTTCGACAGTTAAGTTCAGTTTCCACAGTTAAATTCAGTTTCGACAGTTAAGTTCAGAGATGAGCGGCTGATGTATACATCTAGCACTTTGTGGTTATGTATTTTACGTCATCTATTGGAGATGCTATTAGAATTCCACTCAGGTTAACGTTGCCTCTCTTGTCCTGCTTCAGCCTCGGCGTCGTACAACTCACCGGAGCTGCTCCAACGACGAAACCCTCCATCACAGCGGAGCAGTACCTCGGGCTCCATCTCCAGACGCCTAAGATCTTCTTCCCCTCCTCCGACAGCCAAGTCAGCCGGAGCATCCTCACCGGCCAACCCAATCACGCTGAGATCGACATGGCTTCGCCAAAGAGGTTGTACACTTCTTGTGGTTTGACTTAATCTCACCATGCTTCTTTGCATCCTGTGATCTTCCAATTCTTGTGAACCAAACACCCAGATTGGCAGAAATCCTGTGTTTTTAAATTCTCTGTTTTGCACGTGCATTCCTATCCTATTCCTGTCTATTTCCTATCCCTGCATTGTTAGAATCCTCAAATTCAAACAAGCCCTTACACAATTACTTCTGTTACAGATATGTGTCAAAGAAAACCTTGTGTGGTTTGTCCTGCTCCTGCGGTGCTGTGTTCCACCCCAGCTCAGCTGCTCCAACGACGGAAGGGTTCACCACAGCAGGGATCCGCTCTCCAGACTGTCTTTCGCCGCCTCAGATCTTCTTCCCCGCCGCCGGCAGCCATGACAACTGCATTACCATCATCAACTGAGCAGATGACCTTGAGGACTACACGGGTCCGCAAGAGAGGTCGCACTCTTCCGTGTCTGCTTACGTTATGCATCGCTTAATATGATGACATGCTACTTTACCGTCGTGTTCACCTATTAGACTCCGACTCAGGTCCAAACTTATGCTGAAACTTGAGTTTTTAAATGGTTGTGGGGTACATATTGGGGCAGCAATCAGTACTATCTGTCTACTATCTGGTTAATCTCGGGTGTCTACTATGAGTTTCATGTTGGGTGCAAACAAACATTAAGGAGCCATTATCTGAATTTTTTAACTAAAGCTATTATCTGCCTGCTATCATTGGTTTTGGGTCTATCCACAGTTTGCTACCATCACTCTGGATTTGTGCATGCACTCCTTACATAATCTCACTATGTTTTATTCCTATGCATGTCAGTTATTGTACACAATGGAACTGAACATGTAGATCAAAAGAGATGAGCCTTGCGTGGCAATAAAATTTCATGCAGACGTCGCTCCATGGTGGGCGCAAAGGCAGCCCCCCTCCACCCATTTCGGATCATAATCAAGAGGAAGATAACTGTTCTGAGGGGGATTCAGAAGCAGAAGACCACTCCTATTTACCCCATGAGGTCTTCGCTCTAACTTGGCATGCTGATGTTGGTTATATCATGCATATGGTGCCTTGCATTGCTTACTTTATACATCAAATATGTCAACTGCTTAGTTTAGACATGCTTTGTGTGAATGCCATCTGTTTAGTTTATTCATCGTTTATGTGAATGATGCAATGCCATCTTGTTTAGCCATGCATCATATATGTGAATTTTGCAATGCCATCCTGCTTAGCCAGTCATCTTATATGTGAATTATATCAGGCCGCCCTTTTTTTCGTTACATATTACATTGTCAACAATGTTAGTACATTCAACTACTCTTCATGCGCATCAGCCATTTGACACGGTGATGGAAAATTCTGGAGTGAAAACAAGGTCTTCAGAGCAGACTATGCTATCTGACTAAGCGCATATCTCGCTGGTTACGGATAGCTCCTCAGAGGAGGATTCAGAGACAGATGACCAGTCCTATTCCCCCCGAGGTGCATGCTCTAACTTGGCAGGGTTATGTTGCTCATATCGTGCGTATGGTATCTTGCATTGCCATGTCATTTGCTTAGTTTAGACATGATTTGTGTGAATGCCACCTGTTTAGTGTCTAATTACCATATATGTGAATTATGCAATGCCATCTTTTTGCAAGACATCATATATGTGAATTATGCAATGCTATCTTGTTGCAAGGCATTATATATGTGAATTATGCAATGCCATTGTGACGCCCGGATAATTAAGCTACAGTAATTCCCTGCTAATGAGGCCACGTCACCGCGATTACTGTTGCTAATCTCATGATGATTCAAATCTCGTTCAAAGTGAAATTCAAAAACAAGTCAAACAAATAAAGTTTTCAAAAGTTAAAACTAAAATGTTCAAGATGGGTCAAATAAATCATGAGTAATTATGGTGGAGAAACCACATTTTGGTAAACTAGTTAGATGCTCAAAAATAAACAAAACAATAACAAAAACAAATAAATAAATGCCTTTTTTCAATTAATAAAATATTAACTAAGTTATTTAATTTCCCAAAACTATTGGGGGAGTGGCATGTTTATTAAAACTAAATTAGGTACAACTTTGGTATTTTACAAAACTATAATAAAATAAAATAAATAAAAGAAAACAGAAAAGAAATAAAATAGAAACCAAAGAAAAGAAAGGCAAAGCCCCCCTCCCCCTGGGCCATTCGGCCCAACTGGGCATCCAGGCCACCAGGAGGCCCACCCCATTCCCCCTTATCTCCCCGAGCGACCGAACCCTAGCCCAACCAGCCCCCACGATCCCCCACTCTCCCTCGTCTCTCCCCCCACCTCTCGATCCCGATCTGGATCGGGAAGGGGGGGATCGAACCCGGCGACCCCGACGCCATCGCCCCGGCGCCTCGCCGCCCTACGTCGCCACCTCACCGGCGCCGCCCCCCTGTCGCTGGACCTCGTCGCCTCGTCCTCGACCTCCTCCCCACGCCCCACTGCTCGTGCCCTACTCCTCCTCTATGAGCTCCCCCACCCTCCTCTCTCTGCCGTGGCCGCGCCCTCTCCCCCGCGCTCGGCTCCGCCACCTAACTTCGCCCGCGGACAGCCGCACCCGGCCAACCCCGCGGCGCTCGCGCCCTCACCGCCCCGCCGCTTGCCGCGCGCGCCCCGCACGCTGCTTGCTCGCGCGCGCCCACGTTCGGCCAACGCACACATAGCCGCGCCCGCGCGTGACCGCGCCCCTCTGCTCCTGCCACGCGCGCACCGTCGCCGCTCGTCGGATGCCGCGTCGCCCGCTCCGCCCTCCAGCTGCTCGCGCTCCGGCCGCCACCCGTGCTCACCGCCGCATGGCCGCGCTCACGCGCGCCCCTGGCCGCACACGCCCCCCCACCGCCGTCAACCGCCTTGCCCCGCCTCCGCTCGCCCCTGCTTCTGCTACTCTGCTACTGCTGCCGCCGCGTTTCCCTGGCGCCTGCGTCGCCGTGGCTTCCACCGGGCCACTTCCCCGCGGCCATCCGCCGCGCTTCACCCACTGCTGCCGCTCGCCGCCGCCCAGCCCACCCGCTCCGGCCGCCGTAGCTCCTCTCGCCTGCGCCCGCCAGCGCCCCGCCGTGGCCGCGACCATCGCTCGATTCTGCCCCGACGGGCGCCCCCGCCAACGCCCAGACGGGCTGGCGCCCGTGGCCCGTTAGCCGTCGCCCGCTAAGCTCCCCAGGCCCACTGACCAGGGGGCCCCACGCCCCTTTTCTATACAGAAAGGATTTACAAAAAAAGAAATAAATAAATAAATTTAATTAATTATTTAACTTAATTAACACTGTTTAATGAACCTAATCACTTAATTAAACAAACTAGTTCTGATTAGGTAAACTGAGTCAATGACAATTGGGATCCACACGTCAGTTTGACCGGTCAACGGTCACAGTTGACTGCTGACGTCAGCAAACACTATTCTGGATAATGTTGAATTAAAATGATTAAATAAATGCTAAAAATGATTTAAATCCTTTAAAATCAATATAAAATAAACCGTAGCTCGGATGGAAAAACATTGTACATGAAAGTTGCTCAGAACGACGAGACGAATCCGAATACGCAGTCCGTTCGTCTGCCACACATCCCTAGCATAGCAAACACGCAACTTTCCCACTCCGGTTCATTTGTCCAAAAACGCAAAACACCGGGAATACTTTCCCGGATGTTTCCCCACTTCGCGGGTATCACCTACTACTGCGTTAGGTCACCTCTAGCACCGCGTATTGCCATGCTACGCTTTGTGATGCTTTGATTGCTCTGTTATTTATTGTGTTCCCCCTCCGTTACTTCTTTTCGGTAGACCCCGAGACTGCCGGCGACCCCCAGTTCGACTACGGTGTTGACGATCCCTCCTTCATGCCAGAGCAACCAGGCAAGCCCCCCCCCTTGATCACCAGATATCGCCTATTCTTCTCTATACTGCTTGCATTAGAGTAGTGTAGCATGTTACTGCTTTCCGTTAATCCTATCCTGATGCATAGCCTGTCATTGTTGCTACAGTTGTTACCCTTACCTGCTATCCTACTGCTTAGTATAGGATGCTAGTGTTCCATCAGTGGCCCTACACTCTTGTCCGTCTGTCATGCTATACTACTGGGTCGTGATCACTTCGGGAGGTGATCATGGGTATATACTATATACATTATATACATGACACATGTGGTGACAAAAGTCGGGTCGGCTCGAGGAGTACCCGCAAGTGATTCTGATGAGGGGGCTGAAAGGACAGGTGGCTCCACCCCGGTAGAGGTGGGCCTGGGTTCCTGACGGCCCCCGACTGTTACTTGTGGCGGAGCAACAGGGAAGGTTGAGACCACCTAGGAGAGAGGTGGGCCTGGCCCTGGTCGGTTTCGCAGATACTTAACACGCTTAACGAGATCTTGGTATTTGATCTGAGTCTGGCCATTTGGTCTATACGCACTAACCAGCTACGCGGGAACAGTTATGGGCACTCGACGTCGTGGTATCAGCCGAAGCGCTTCTTGACGTTAGCGACGGAGCGGCGCGCGCCGGATTGGACTGGAACGCCTGCTAGGCTAGGTCTGCTTCCGGCCGCCCTCGCAACGTGCAGGTGTGCAATGGGCGATTGGCCCAGACCCCTGCGCGCATAGGATTTAGACCGGCGTGCTGACCTCTCTGTTGAGCCTAGGTGGGGCTGCGACGTGTTGATCTTTCGAGGCCGGGCATGACCCAGAAAAGTGTGTCCGGCCAAATGGGATCGAGCGTGTTGGGTTATGTGGTGAACCCCTGCAGGGAAGTTTATCTATTCGAATAGCCGTGTCCCTTGGTAAAAGGACGACCCGGAGTTGTACCTTGACCTTATGACAACTAGAACCGGATACTTAATAAAATACACCCTTCCAAGTGCCAGATACAACCCGGTGATCGCTCTCTAATAGGGCGACGAGGAGGGGATCGCTGGGTAGGATTATGCTATGCGATGCTACTTGGAGGACTTCAATCTACTCTCTTCTACATGCTGCAAGATGGAGGCTGCCAGAAGCGTAGTCTTCGACAGAATTAGCTATCCCCCTCTTATTCTGGCATTCTGCAGTTCAGCCCACTGATATGGCCCTTTACACATATACCCATGCATATGTAGTGTAGCTCCTTGCTTGCGAGTACTTTGGATGAGTACTCACGGTTGCCTCTCTCCCTCTTTTCCCCCTTTCCTTTCTACCTGGTTGTCGCAACCAGATGCTGGAGCCCAGGAGCCAGACGCCACCGTCGACGACGACTCCTACGACACTGGAGGTGCCTACTACTACGTGCAGGCCGCTGACGACGACCAGGAGTAGTTAGGAGGATCCCAGGCAGGAGGCATGCGCCTCTTTCGATCTGTATCCCAGTTTGTGCTAGCCTTCTTAAGGCAAACTTGTTTAACTTATGTCTTTACTCAGATATTGTTGCTTCCGATGACTCGTCTATGATCGAGCACTTGTATTCGAGCCCTCGAGGCCCCTGGCTTGTATTATGATGCTTGTATGACTTATTTATGTTGTAGAGTTGTGTTGTGATATCTTTCCGTGAGTCCCTGATCTTGATCGTACACATTTGCGTGCATGATTAGTGTACGGTCAAATCGGGGGAGTCACAAGTTGGTATCAGAGCCAACTGCCTGTAGGAATCCCCCTTTCCACACTCCTTGGCCGAAGTTGAGTCTAGTCATTGAAAAAGTTTTTACTAACATGGCTGTGCGGCTTACGGGCCCACGTCGCCATTGGGTGGTATTAGGATCTTTTACTCCTTGCCTATACTCTGGGACTCTGATCTCTCTTCTATTCGGGTTAAATGATTTTACTAAATCTAACATTAGGATCTCGTTATCACTTTCACCCGGAGAGCCCCTTATTACTGATGATCGTCTGTTTTACGTGAAGACCCTGAAGATACTCTCCGCTAATAACCCGAGAACTTGTGTTTATCGCTTTTGTAATTCCCTTTTCATCGATAAACTCCTATGGATAACCGCGTATACTCGCCATTCATACAATGTTTCCTAGTTGATCTTGTTATTACAAGATACCCCGAAATTATCTCTGTTGTTCCGAGAATCCTTGAGCTTACTGCCTTGCTGTTCTTTGTCACCTGAATACCCCTACGGATAATTCTCGCACTTACCGAGTATCCGGTCATCCCCAGTTGGTTCAAGTATTCCACAATAGTCTTCAAAATACTATTCGATCTTTCGAAAATCCTCAGGAGCCTTTTTGCTCTTGAAATTCTTGCTTACTTGCATTATGATTAATCTTAAGTCTATAATCTTATTGGCATCTCTTGTCATTATCATTTTGAGTCCGTTGATTCAATTTGTTGCGAAAGCTCGCAATCCTCAATTAGATCCTAGAATTCATCCTTCCGGCTCAGACGTCATTTTAAACGTGAGCTGGATCTCGACCAATCAAATTTGCCATCGATTGTACCCGTAAGTTTACTCGAATTATCCATCCTCAATCAGAGCGTTTGCTTTTGATCCCTTGAATTTGAAATTATAATTCCTTTGCATTGAGCTTTGAGTTAGTCAGTTGTTTCTATAATCTGATCTCCTTGCATTCTTTCTTCCTCTGATTGAGTACTGATGCTCACATCAGATCCCTTGTGGACCATCAGACCCTTTTGTCGGATTTTATCCGACAATGTCCTTCATATTAAATAAGCTTGTGAGCTTTTCCTCGGATACCTGATGCCTTTGGTAAATTGTATCCTCTGCTTTGTGAACCATGCTCTACTTTCGAGCTTGTATTATTTACTCCGAAGTTTGTGGTATATGTTCCTAAGATGCCCTGATGGGTTGAACCTACGCCTTCCCTAATCCGTGTGAACCCGAAAGATTTCACGGGTCATACTTATCTGGTATTACATCAGGTAAAAAAAAACTTTCAACAACTAATGTCATTTTCGAAATACGAGAGGTAAATGAAAGGTTATGCATTGGAGAAGTGGGAGTCGACCTTGAACCCTGTGTTCATGCCCATGGACACGATGTATACCTTATCATGGAAGCTTCTCTTAAAATAATTATCCCCTTGTAATAAGTTCATCTGGTATCCGTGGACGTGGTTCCGACCATGTTCTCCTTTAAATACCATTTCTCGTACAAGTTTAAGCACTTGTCTTCTATAAGGGCAATACCCCAGTCCAACCTCTACTTTGGTTTGTCGTCGAGTATTACCCCCTGGTATCTCGAGATTGTCACGGAACTGCATAACTTCTTATGAGTTCTTCATCAACTAATACTCTTGCTGATTCCATTTTTCCAACGGGTTCTGAGTTGTTAGGACCCCTCAAGGACACCGACAACTGAATCGAGTCCGCACTGCGATTCAACAACTCTTGGTAACCTTCATTACTTACGAGTTTGAACTCGATCACGTCATTCCTAGTCTACTCGACTACATCATTATTGTGCTGATTTTAACTGTGCTGCCTGGTCCTTATTCCCGGAGCACCACTTTCGACGATGAGCTAAGCTTACGTCGATTTTCCTCGTCATATCATTCCGCCTTGGACAACAAGCTTGATTTTGAGTTTGTGTCCTACCCATGGTTCCAATAACCGTCCGCTTCATCATTCCTTTGACTTGATGTCGCCGCTGATTGATTACATCTTCATCAAATCTCTCGACAAATGTGTCGTGATCATTGTCAACAATTTGACTTCTTCCAAGTTGTGTGTCGAAATTCAGGATGAGAAATACCATCCTTGCCCCTCGATGAATTGTGTTATCATCGACAACATTCTTGCCTCCCCCCCAACACAAACTTGTTCATATTTTGCGTTATATCTTGATTTCCTTGCTATCCAGCATATGTTCTTCTTCACCTTGGAGTATTACCAGCTTTTATGTCAAGAAGGTCGTGAGAATTGCTCCGCCTCTTAAAATTTCTTGGTATAGTGATACTTCTCACCATCACCATTCTTTCTTGGCCCCAATGTTGATTCTAACCGGAATGCCAACAAGTGAACGGTGCTGCTTGGATTCTGTACTCCTTAGCAACCCTATTGCTTTGGAGTTAATGGTCGACAGTTCATCCTTAGACTATTGGATAACGTATCACCATTCTAACATTGATCATGCTATCTAATCCCACATTTCGGGTGCACCTTTCAACCAGTGTTTAATTATGTATGTTTTCCTCGAGCACACACCATTATGTCATTTGCTCTAACTAATGTTATCTCCTTGTTCACATAGTTGTGGAAATCCATCTTTTGGAAATCTCAATAGATTGTCGCTGAGTCAATCAGTCACCTCCTCACCTCTCCTTGATTTAATGATGAACCCTTGTTCGGAACTTGCTTCCATAGTTCATTTCCCGAGAATCTTACAATGTCATCTCGTCAAATTGTGCCGCACCTTCTCTTCTCAGGCATCCTAAGTCTGAGGTATCCTGACACCAATCAGAACTGAATCTCGGTCAGATATGATGGTTGGAACATATTTCCAAGAGTTATAACATTGGTCTTTATATGACCCGGTAAGGTGATGTCGTGCCTAGCACACCTGGCCGGAGGACCTATTGTTACCATTTCCTTTTAGCAAGGCTATCCTTTTCTTCCATGAGGAAATTGTAAGACTTATTCTACAAGCGGTTCCCGATGGACCCTTTTTGTTTCTAAAGTCTGATCTTCACCTGATAACCATGTCAAGGCTATCTCGATGCATGTCTGTGGTAATCCAATTTTCAACAAGAACATTTGAAGCCCAATGTTAAATGTTTCTCGCTCAATTATCCAAACACCGTTGTATGGGTAATGACATGAAATTTCTCTCACCTTACCTAAAGAGTTTTCTACATTATATCCTGTCCTGGATATCATGCTCTGCTTGTCCTTGGGAAGGATATACCCTTGAAATATGTGTTTAAATACATTTTCCTTTCCATTGTTCTGTTTAAATCTGATAATCATATCTTCCTTTCCATTGGTTGGTTTAACCTTTCTTGTGATTTATAAGATCTGAGCAGTAATAAGCCACTGCTTTTGTAAGCACCTCGGTGTACGACTTTGTCAGTAAGAACCTGTTACTATGGTCGATGATATTCCGGTAACCACTGATGGACGAGAACTTTGCCTATTGCTTCGCCTCGTTTCGACGAGCAGGAAAATGGTTCTCTTCGTCCCTCGCCCTTGGTACCGATGTTGTTGCCGACATAAAAGACAGGCTACCCTTTGACATGCCTTGCTTGCATGATCACGCAAGACGTCTCCGCCCTTCCTACTTTTAACTCACATGGTGGGCCCATAACCCACAGTTCCACAGGATCAAAACCTGACTCTCTTGTACAACCCTATCTCTAATGGTTATTCCTCACGCTTGACTTCGTATTTAATTCACGGGCCACCTTCCTAGTGTTCTACTCTGGTATCAAACGCAATACTTACTCTCGCTGCCCTGAACCCCTTTTCCTCTCTGGTTCAGACTTCGAGCAACTATCTATCCGCTTGGAACCTCTTATTGTACCTTCGTACCTTACTCTCGATGTATTTTATATGTTCAACTCGAGAGATACTCATGGGTTCATTCCTGGGATAACCCCAAATGAGTTCCCCTTACACCATTCTATCATTTTAGAGCAGCCCCTTACCTATTTGTAAGTACGGCGGTATTTTCCGAAGAAAGGAGGACGACTTCATCATGATGACCTGGAGCAGAGGAATGAAGGCATCGATGTAATGGATTGACCTCTTCGAGAAGAGCAACCAACACAGAGAAGACCCGTTAGAATTTCGTAACCAAATCCCTTTCCGATTACTCCCGCTCCTAAATCTCGGGACGAGATTTCTTTTAGTGGAGGAGAATTGTGACGCCCGGATAATTAAGCTACAGTAATTCCCTGCTAATGAGGCCACGTCAACGCGATTACTGTTGCTAATCTCATGATGATTCAAATCTCGTTCAAAGTCAAATTCAAAAACAAGTCAAACAAATAAAGTTTCCAAAAGTTAAAACTAAAATGTTCAAGATGGGTCAAATAAATCATGAGTAATTATGGTGGAGAAACCACATTTTGGTAAAATAGTTAGATGCTCAAAAATAAACAAAACAATAACAAAAACAAATAAATAAATGCCTTTTTCAATTAATAAAATATTAACTAAGTTATTTAATTTCCCAAAACTATTGGGGCAGTGGCATGTTTATTAAAACTAAATTAGGTACAACTTTGGTATTTTACAAAACTATAATAAAATAAAATAAATAAAAGAAAACAGAAAAGAAATAATAGGAAAATAGAAACCAAAGAAAAGAAAGGCAAAGCCCCCCTCCCCCTGGGCCATTCGGCCCAACTGGGCATCCAGGCCACCAGGAGGCCCACCCCATTCCCCCTTATCTCCCCGAGCGACCGAACCCTAGCCCAACCACCCCCCACGATCCCCCACTCTCCCTCGTCTCTCCCCCCACCTCTCGATCCCGATCTGGATCGGGAAGGGGGGATCGAACCCGGCGACCCCGACG